>NC_057801.1:765445012-765745012 GCF_018294505.1 Triticum aestivum
GCAAGGAAGGCCAACCGCGACCCGTGACTTCAGAAGCGGATCTGGGCGCACCGCCCCGTGACGCCGCCTCTAGCCCGCACCACACTCCGCCCGTCGCATCACCGTCACGCCACCATCATCGTCCCACTCCGGAGCGCCGGCGAGCTGCCCGCGCCCAGCACCAAGTGCCGCATCCCTTGCGCGCGGAGATGAGGAGGCTCGCCGGCGGCGGCCATAGGGGGGGGAGGGGATAGAAGGGGAGGCGGGGGGCGCGACCGGTGGCTAGAGTCCCCCCCGTCGCCTGCAGGAGCGAGGAGGGGAAAGGGGGTCGAGGTTCTCACCAGAGGGAGCTGCTTCACTAGGTATAACTTAACCGTGACGATATCCCCATCTTACAAATACTCGTTCATCAAATACTAGTGTAATTCAGATTAAGTAAGTTCATAAAGCAAGGTAATGAAATGTAGTTTGGCATCAGACCACAGTGCTGCTCTTCAATAGTAGCAGCAAATCAAGTAACTGATTCGCTAGAAATCTCGTTGCACCCATGACCGCCATTTAGCTAAAGTAGTTTTTTGGGCGTGTGCACAATTGCGTCCAGAGTACATGCTTTAGGTTTATGGAGGAAGTTGTGTTAGCCTCTCAATTATTTAAGAGGTAATGAACAATATGTTTATGTTCCACCCTAGACACAAAATAAAATAAATAAATAATGATGCAATCATGAATGGTGCAAGACAACTAGTAGGATTAATTTGGCGGCAAACAACATCAGAAAATAACAACAACCAGGAGCAGGGAATCGAAGGAAGAAGCGGGCACTAACACGTTTTGCCTTCCGTCCATCAGTGAAGCTAAGCCATACTTCCTGGAGGAGACAAGGATAATAAAACAGAAAATTAGGTAAATGGCATGGACAACAAGAGAAAGCAAGCAAGCTCATCAGCAGTAACCAAGGAAGGAAGAACATATAGTACACCTGCACAGCATTTCGTCGGCTAATAAGTAACCCACAAAAAGTGAAAATTGCAAAGCCTGAGGGCGTCTCAAACAGAATCAGCATCAATCCACTATCCCCACGGATGGCAGCTGCAAAAAAAGAAACAAAGCAAACTTAAAGCAAGCATGATTACCAAGAAAAGAAGTACAATAAATAATTCAAATATCAGCATGATGCCAGCCCTTGCCAAAGGGGCTCTTATACATGGCTACTGAGAATACCGAGTTCAACCACCCCTGGCGTGACCCACTGGATTGTCGGCCCATTATACCCAAAATATGGCCCATTTTACAGGTTATCTTACGCCTTGTGCTTCTGTGTGAGCGGGGCAACCCCGTCCGTTGTCGCTCCTCTCCTCCCCTCAGCCCATCCCATGCTTCTGCACGTCTGCTAGAATGTTCCAGCCATTGAAGGTAATTGTTCCCACCAGTTGAAATAAACTTTCCATGGGCGCAGTGAGAGCAAGAGTTCCAGTGGGAGTCCAAGAGGTGTGCGCAGTGGCCAGGATCGTGCAGCCACTGCTGGGCAAATGTGGTGCCATTTTACGCGTGTCTGTAATGATAGGCTGGTACAGTTTTATCTCTTGCAGGATTTGGACATGTTTTACTCTAACAAATGATTAAAAAAATCCTTGATTTCTTGCATAAAGAATGAGATTTTTAGGTTGGGTTCCAATGTCACACTCTGGACCTTTGCCCAAGAGCTAATGATTCAGAGAAACGGTGGAGATGGTTAGGTAGGTCTTATGGAAACTAAGCTCGCCACTATAGCGAAAATTGGACCAAGGTTGTAGTAGTAGTACGGTTCTGTAAAAGTATGGTACTGCAACCTGCAAATCTATGAATATCTTATTGCATTTTTCCGTTGCATGGTTTGCCTGTTATTATTTCAGTTCAGCTGTTAACCATTTTGGACAAATGCTTCATGCGATGTTTTGACTTGAGCATAAGATGGATAGGCAGGAGAAAGGTTTGCCACATTGTGTACATGTCTCAAGCAGGACACCGCCAATGTGACAACACAGATGTACAAGTAAGTCGAGAAAGTTACTCTGTTCATTTGGTACTGCATATTTACGTGCCACTGCAGGGTAATTGGCCAGCTGCAAATGTCAAATTGATGTGACTGAATGTATATGGCCGTTTGGACATGTGCGTGAGAAGGATAGATAGACTGATGACAAAATGTTGGAGTGCCGATGCTGGAGCCCAACGTGATACGACCATAAAGGACCAATGGTGCACCATGGAGCAAGTGAGAGAAAGCAAAGGAGAGCACAAAGGGGAAAATAGCAGAGTGAGAGGCGGTGGGCAAAACGACGAATCTCAACAGCATGGGAGAGATGTGCCGGTGTGTTCAGATTCTTTTCTCTTTAATTAGCGGCACTTCGGCCCAAAAACAGCATTCCAACAGGTGATGTATATATATTTCCGTCATGTAAATTTATTTAGGGAAGATGAAAAAATGCCTCTCACTGCTTCATATTAGCAGCGCCGCAACGACTGCCACAAAATCACCATGCCCATGCGCGCACCCTCAACCACCTGCAGAAACTTCGCCTGCCCGCACCATTGCCGTCATCGTCGATTTCATGCTGCAATTGCCACCCGGCCGGCCGCCACTAGCCATCGCGCCGCCGATTTGCACTCCGCTAGCCAACAATTTTCACCTACCCACCGCATCCATGCAGCCACCCGAATCCGGCCTCCCCATTGCCCAATCAACGGCTCACCTCCCCAATCTATCGACTCCAGCAGTCGCTGCTTGGGTTCGGCTTGCCGCCCGTCCGGTTAGCGGCTTTGGGTTGACAAAATTGCATGCATCGAGGATATGGCACCACGTTGCCGCCCTTCCGCAAGTGCAACCCCATACCATGGTGTTCGACTAAGGGAATTGGGGCACAACGTCGCCGAAAGCACTCGCAAGTGCCAGCGTAGGTGGCTTGGCACCTTCGAGGCATCCAAGCTCGCCGCGTGTGCGCTGCACGACGAGGTGAGATGGAGGTTTGGCCATAACCGGGCCGAGCTGAACTTTCCCGACGTGGCCTCGGCCGAGGAGGCGCTGTTCCTCCCCCTATGATTTGCATTGTCTCCTGCAACGAAGTGCCGAAGAGAAGGGGAAGTTTGCCAAGGCCAATCCGCACCTCGTCGAGGCAGACCTTCGATTCGTCGACGAGAAGGAGAAGGTGAAAATGTTTAATGTAGAATAGAGTTTGAAATTTCAGAATGTGGAATGAATCATGTTCAAATGATCATGTTTAGGGCACCACTTTTACATCACCTATTTTCTCTCTCCTGCCCCATATGGGTTATACATCATCAAAAATTTCATCACCGGTTGAAGATAGCTCTTAAACAAGTGGGTCCTCAGCCGATTAGCAAGCGCATGCACCAAGGCACTCCGCCGCATCAGGTCAGTTGGTGGTAAATCGAAGAGGGGTATACAGTATACCTTTTGCTAAAATTTTGGACTTGGACTGGCTACGATCCAAATTGTAATGGCTTACCGGAATTTTGATCATATCCAGGCATGCATCGGTGATGCCAACATTTTGATATGGCTAGTTGAGACTCCCTCTCCAATCACCAAGCCCAAGAAACCTACCAGGTGCCCGGATCTGTTGGTTCGGACCCAAACACGCGCGCCCCACGGCAGGTATATATGTGCTGCTAAAAATCTAGGGTTCCTTCGCATGCTGTCCAATTCGCGACTAAAAGTTTTCCCTGCCGAGTAGGTGAGACTGAGAGGCAGGATGACGGCGGGCGAGTGGCTCACGTGGACAGGGCGGGAACCTCGACGGAGGAGACCGCCCGCGTCGCCGCTTCACCTCCGGAGTAGAGGATGTCGAGGAGGAGCGCGCCGGCTTCGCCGCCGGAGGAGGAGAGGATATCGAGGAGGAGCGAGATCGAGTACACATCGCCGGAGGAGAGGATGTCGACGAGGAGCGAGTCCGCATCACCAGTCGAATTTGGCGGCCGTGTGTGGATTTTACGGAGTCGGTTAGGTTTAGTAGAGAATGGCTCAGTGCTTCTCGAACTTTTTTTTTCTTCGAGAACCTACGTGCACGCAGCCATTTTTCATACCTTTTTATTGAAGACGACCGTAAGCGGCAGGGATTTTGCCATTTTGGTAAATGACTGTTTTTTTTTAAATTCGGTAAAAGACTCTTTGATTTGCAGGAATATGAAAACGTGGGCATCGTAAGAGCATCTCCAACGGCCGCACAAAAATCCCGCGCCCAATAAACGTTGTAGCGCGTCACGGTAGCATTTTTAATGCGCTGGGACCAACTTTGTTTTAACAGGCGCCCAAAAACGCGCGCCCAAAAAACAGACAGTGCAAATTGTGAAGCGCGCGCAATCCGGCGCTCAAAATATGCGCGCGATAGCGTTTTTCAGCGCGCGTCCAAAAACTTTTAGCGCTACAGCTTTTGCTGGACTGTCCGACGCCAAAAAAAAACAAACTTTTAGTGCGTGGAGCTCTTTTTGGGCGCCTGTTGGAGATGCTCTAAGAAACATAAAACTGATCTCTACGAGCAGTTGGTAGTCTGGTTTGGTTTATTTTTATCCGGTTTTTCTTCGTCCCACCTCCCACCACCTCACCCACTGGTTTTTCTTCCTTCCATTAAAAAACCAAATCTCATTAGGGGGATCTTGTGTCGTGCTTCCTTTGGTAGGTGTTGATTCAATTCAATCACGTAAATAATAAGCAATTAAGAATTCAGAAATTGCACTATATATGTGAGATCACCTTCCTAAAAGATCAGAGCACGCCATTCACGCAATGCAATCCCGTGTTACCGTCGCGTGCTCGGGTTGATTTGACATCTCGAGTCAGGATGGGAAAGAGGCAGCTGATTTGGACGGGGAAGTACACGGCTGGCTGGGGTCTGGGGAGGGTCAACTGATCGATCTGATCGTCGAGGAAATACAGGACGACCAGGAACCAAGTACGTGTGGTCGTACCAACTCGGATGTATCTGATGCGTGTAAGAATATATACAAGTTGCCTGTGTTGTTTCTATTGACATGGCAATGGATCCCGTACCTTTTCTTTCTGTGTGCCTTTCTCTCAAAGAACGAAACAAAGAAAATTGATTCTGCCTTTGGCCTTTGGCGCCAGGGACATGATCACATGAGATTGTTAGATGCATCATGAAATTTATAGAAAAAAAATATAAAAATTCACAATATGAAATCAAGATTGTTAGATGCATCATGAAATTAATTTTCATACAATATAGTTTTAGTATTCTAGAGGTTGATATTTTTTTCTACAAAGAAACGGAGGGAGTACTACTGAAATGGCTGAAATATTTTGGCTGAAAGGTAGATATTTCAGTGACTGCTGAAATTAATGAAATCCAGTGAAATTCATCAAAATCTCACTGAAAGTGAAAACCGCGGTCCAGGGTACATGTTTTAGATTTATGGAGGAGAGTTGTGTTGGCCTCTCAATTATTTAGTAATGAACCATGTGTTTATGTTCCTCCGTCAATAGAAAACAAAGTAAATAAATAAATACTGATGCAATCATGAATGGTGCAAGATAACTAGCAGGGTTAATTTGGCAGCACAACATAGGAAAAATAACAATCAGAAAAAGGGAAACGAAGGAAAGAAGTGGGCACTAACACTTTCTGCCTTCCATCTATCAGTGAAGTTAAGCCATACTTCCTGGAGGAGACAAAGATAAAAGAGAAAATTAGGTAATTGACATAGACAACAAGAGAAAGCAAGCAAGCAAGCACATCATCATTAACCAAGGAAGGAAGAACATATAGTACACCACTACACCTCCACAGCATTTGGTCGGCTAATAAGTAACCCACAAAAGGTGAAAATTGCAAAGCCGGAGGGCGTCTCAAACAGAATCAGCATCAGCCCACTATCCCCACGGATGGTAGCTGCAAAAAAAGAAACAAAGCAAAACTTAAGCAAGCATGATTACCAAGCAAAGAAGTAAATAATTCAAATATCAAACATGATGCCAGCCCTTGCCAAAGGTGGCTCTTATACATCGCCTGGGCTCCCAAGAATACCGAGTTCAACCACCCCTGGCGCAGCTCACTGAATTGGCGGCCCATCATACCCAAAATATGGCGCGTTTTGCAGGTCTGCTGGGAGCGGGGTAACCACATCCACTGTTGCTCCTCTCGTCCCCTCATTGGATCATCCCATGCTTCTGCACGTCTGTTGGCTGTGCTCTCTTCCACTCGGATGCCACTACAGGTGCCTCCGGCTAGACCTTGACCACTAGATATTGTCGAGATGTTCTAGCCAAGTGCACTCAAAGGTTCCATCCCAATCGCTAGAATGTTCCAGCCATGGAAGGTAATTGTTCCCACCAGTTGAAATGAACTTTCCATGGGCGCATTCGGAGCAAGAGATCCAGTGGGAACTGAGAGGTGTGCGCAGTGGCCAGGATCATGGAGCCGCTGCTGGGAAAATGTGCTGCCATTTTAGCGTGTGTCTGTTATGATAGGTTGGTACAGTTTTATCTCCTGCAGGATTTGGACATGTTTTACTCTAACAAATGATTAAAAATTCCTTGATTTTTTGCATAAGGAATGAGATTTTATTTAGGTTCCAATGTCACATTAAGAATATTTGCCCAAGAGCTAAAGATTCAGAGAAACGACGGCGATGGTTAGGTACTTAGGTAGGTCTTATGGAAACTAAGCTCACCACTATAACAAAAATTTGACATGGTTGTAGTAGTAGTAGTACTGAGTTCTTAAATATAAGTCTTTTTAAAGATTTCAATATGGATTACATACGAATACAAATGTATATAGACGTATTTTAGAGTGTAGATTCAATCATTTTGCTTCGTATGTAGTCCATATTGGAATCTCTAAGAAGACTTTTATTTAGGAGTGGAGGGAGTATAAAAGACAGGTACTGCAACCTGCAAATCTATGAATATCTTATTGCATTTTCTGTTGCATGGTTTGCCTCTTATCATTTCAATTCAGCTGTTAACCATTTTGGATAAATGCTTCATGCGATGTTTGACTTGAACATAAGTTGGATAGGCACGAGAAAGGTTTGCCCCATTATGTACATGTCTCAAGCAAGGCACCGGCAGGCCAATTATGTGACAAGACAACACAGCTGTACAAGTAAGTCGAAAAAGTTACTTTGTACATTTGGTACTGCATATTTACTCCTGCCACTGCAGGGTAATTGGCCAACTGCTAATGCCAAGTTGTTGTGACTGAAGGTGTATGACCTTTTGGACATCTGCGTGAGAAGGATAGATAAACTGACAAAATGTTTGAGAGTGCTGATGCTGGAGACGAACGTGATACTACCAGAAAGGACCAGCGGTGCACCAGGCAGCAAGTGAGAGAAAGCAAAGGAGAGCATAAGAGCATTTCTATCAGACTCCTTAAAAGCAATATTTTAAATAGCACGCTATTTCGCCGTTATAACGTGGTTATAGCATATTTGAAAGGGAGACGTTACGTTTTGGTAAAATCGGATGCTACGCCGCTAATCGCGTAATTAGCGCGCTACACACGCTATAACGTTGTAACGTTGTAATGTTACGACGTGCAGACCATGCAAAACTGAAATAAGCACAACCCAGCAGGCCCAGCAGGCCAAAACCAACCCACGACCACTAGCTTTCTCACTCCTTTTATCAGATTCTCTCACGAGACCTAACCAGCAAGCCCAGGTGGCTGCCCCGGTGGCTGTTGATGTTAGAGACTCTTAAAACTATGGTTGTTGATGTTTGAGACTTACTATTTTTATGTGCTGGATTTGGCCCTTATGCATATATTGCTTGCTCCTATGAAAATTTTAGTTGCTTAAATACTTCATTTCTAGATATATTTGATTTTTTTTGCAAACGCTATTTTGAAATATAGCACGCTATTAGCGCGCTATAACTTGTGTAGCATTTAGAGAAGAGTCTCGCTATATTTTATAGCGCGCTATTTAAAATATTGCTTAAAAGTGGTTAAACCCATAAAAAATGATGTTTTTATTTTTTGTTCCCAAAAAACACCCCGAGTAGAGCCCGTAAAAGTGATCAAACCCGTAAACTTTTTCAGGCCCCTGAGAATCCACCCCACGGCCCCCTTTATTCACAGATTTAAAGGCAAAACTGAGGGTGCCCTGAAAACCGGTCAACGCTAAGCGACAAGGAAATTCCACTGTACGCATGGGCTCCGGTGATCTTTCGCCACGGGACTCGTCGGAAACTCAGCGCTTAAAGCAGCTGCGCTGCGGGCCTGTGGAGGAGCTTGCAGGAGCGGCGACGGCGGCGGCTCCGTGACACCGGGAGGTTTCATCCGCGCTGGTTGTCCCTCATCTCATGCTGGCTGTCTCACATCTGCCATGGAGGCTTCGATTGATTAAGCAGTGACGAGAGCTAGCTAGGATCGATTCAGTTGATCCATTCAAGCAGCTACGGCGACGGAGCTAGCTAGCTAGCTCCTGGATCGATTCGATCCATCCATTGAAGCAGCTATGGCGACGGCGGCCGCTTTGTGCGAGCCGTCCTGGACGCCGGCGGCATCCGTATTTGGCCGCTTCGTGTGTTGTCAGCCGGCTTCGTAGGAGCGAGCTAGCTGACTGTGGACACGGGCCAGAGAAAGAAGAAGACATGGGAAAAAAATATAAGCGAATATTTGGTTTAATAGTTTAAATTTGAGGTGTCTATTCGGCCGCAGCTCAAACCGACCCTTAAACCGCGTTTTTCGCGAACTGAAAACCGCGTTTTTAGTCCGTGGTTTAAGGGGTCTGCTAGAGATGCTCTAAGGGCATCTTCAATGCTAACCCGCAAATTTGCTCTCGCATCTGTCGGCACGGATAGGGGACTAGTCCGCAAACACTGATGCGGAAGCCGGCCATCCAACCCTATGCCTCAAATGTCCGCTTTTTATTAACTTAAAAAATTGTTTATTCATCGGCTTGCGTCAAAACACACTGTGCCAAAACACACACACATGCTAGCCTTCCACCAAATGTACAAGTATATGCTAATCACCTAGTCAATCACACCTTCCGCCAAATGCATACAAATCACTAATGCTAATCATAGTCCAATTACACCTTCCGCTAATGAGTGCTAGACTTGCATCACACCTTCTGCCAAATGAAAATCGCCTTCCACCCTTTAACCTTGCGTCAAACTAATCACCTTCCGCCAAACAGCTACCGCTTTCCGCCATCCGGACAGAAAAACGGGCACGTGGTGCCCTTTGGTTGACCAAACAGATATCCAGACTCCTGTAATGCTCATCAGGTTTGTCTTCAATTTGTCAGAAAAACGTGTCCAGACTCCTGCAATGCTCATCACGTTTGTCTTCAGTTTGTCAGAAAAACGTGGTTCAGATTGCTGGGCGGACCGACACAGGCCCGCGTTGTGTGGCAAACCGTGTCTGAAGCACGGTCTAGACGCTTGCGGGATGTTTAAGGGTTCACCTTGAAGATGCCCTAAAGGGGATAATAGCAAAGTGAAAGACGGTGGGCAACGAATATCAACTGCATGGGAGATGTGTTGCCCACAAACCGGTGCTCTAGGGGTGTGTTCAGATTCTTTTGGCTTTAATTGGACCATCTCCAACAGGTGATGTAAAAGCACCGCGGTGATAAAATTTGGCCATTTGGGGCACTTTGGCCAAAAACGACAATCCAACACATGATGTATATGTATCCAGTGATGTACTATTTTTTTAGGACAGATGAAACAACGCCTCTCGCTGCTGCATATTTGCAGCACCGCAATGGCTGCCACAAAATCCCCATGCCCACGCACGCAATTGCCTGCAGAAACTTCCCTGCCCGCAGCCTGCATCGTTGCCCGTCACTGACACCGTCAATTCCGTGTTGTAATCACCGCCCGGCCAACCGCCACTAGCAATCCCGCCACTGGTTTCCACTCTGCTAGCCGACAATTTCCACCTACCCACTGCATGCACGCCGCCCCCAAATATGTCCTCCCCATTGCCCGTCATCGCCCGATCAATGACTCACCTCCTTGATTTGTCGACTCTGGCGGCTCCTGCTCGGGTTGCCTCTAGGGTTTGTCCGCCGCAGTTGGGCTCAACACGCCACCGCTCAGCTTGGCAGCTCGGGCCGAGGACACTCTCAGTGGCAGAGCTAGCCAATATGGCTGGGAGGCAGATGGCCACACTTGTTTTAAAAATTCCTTTAGAGATTTTTCTAATCTTGGGGGGTGGGGGGGGGGCATGGCCCCCCTGTAACACACATCTCTATCGTTGGACACTGTGTCGAGGAGATGGCACTACCCAAGCCACGCTGCATCGCCGCTCTGTCGCGAGCGGCACCTTGTACCGTGGTGTTAGGCTAAGTGAGTTGGACGTTGCAAAAACCACTTGCAAGTGACGGCTTAGGTGGCTCGGCATCTTCAAGATGCCCGAGCTTGCCGCACACGTGTACGACGAGGTTGCATGGAGGTTCGGCGGTAGTAGGGCCGAGCTGAACTTCTCCGACGTGGTCTTAGCCTAGGAAGTACAGTTTCGCTCCCATGAGATTTGCATTGTCTCCCGCGATGAGGAGAAAGCACACCACCGTGTCGAGGCGCAACAAAGTGCCTAGGAGAAGGGTAGGGTTTACATGGAGAGGTTTGCCAAGACCAATCCGCACCTCGTCGAGGCGGAGCTTTGATTCTTCGCCGAGAAGGAGAAGACGAAGCCGAATGAGGAGGTAGAGTTGGATCGCAAACCTCATGTTTAATTATGTTGTTTAAAATGTTTAAGGAACATAGAAGTAGAGTTCAAAATTCCAAAATGTGAAATGAATCATATTCAAATGATGAGTTTTAGGGCATCGCCTTTACACCACCTATTAAAGCAACAGCCGTCTTGGTGATGTAAAATTTTCTCCCTCCTACCTGGTTTTTGCATCACGGATTTTTTCATCACCTATTGGAGATGCTCTTAAGAAAGTGGATCCTCAACCGATTAGGAAGCGCATGCACCCCACTCCGCTGCATCAAGTCAGTTGGTGGTAAACCGAAGAGGGGTATGACTTTTTGCAAAAAAATTGGACTTGGAATGTTTACGATCCAAACAATAATGGTTTACTGAAATTTTGATCATACCCATGCATCGGTGATGCCAACATTTTGATGTCTAGTTGTGGCTCAAATAAAACATACCCTAAGACTCCATCTCCAACCGCCAGCCCACCAAACCTACCCGGTGCCCGGATCTGTTGGTTCGGACCCAAAAACGCGTGCCCCACGGCAGGTACTATGTGCTGCTAAAAATCTAGGGTTCCTTCGCATGCAGTTCAGTTAGCGACTAATTAAAAGTTTTCCCTGCCGAGTAGGTGAGACTGAGAGGCAGGATGAAGGCGGGCGAGTGTGGCTCACCTGGACAGGCTGGGAGTCTCGACGGAGGAGAGCGCCCGCGTCGCCGCTTCACCGCCGGAGTAGAGGATCTCGAGGAGGAGCGCGCCTACTTCGCCGCCGGAGGAGGACAAGAGGATGTCGAAGAGGAGCGAGATCGAGTACACATCGCCGGAGGAGACGATGTCGACGAGGAGCGAGTCCGCATCGCCGGACGAGTTTGGCGGCCGTGTGTGGATTTTACGGAGTCGGTTAGGTTTACTAGAGAATGGATCAGTGCTTCGCGAACCTTTTTTTTAGAACCTACGTGCACGCAGCCATTTTTCTTCTTTTATTTGAAGATGACCGTGACTGGCAGGAATTCTGCCAATTTTTTTCGAGATTAGGAATTCTGCCATTTTTGTTAAAAGGCCCGTTGAATTGCAGGAATATGGAAATGTGGGCATAGTAAAAACGTGGGCAGGAGTATAATGAAGATGGCAATGGGAATCCGAAACACACGAAGTCGATTGATAAAAACTCTATTAAGGCCTCGTTTGGTTGCAAGTGATCCCCCCGGGATCCCCTTCCTTTCCCCGGGTGGGAAAGCCTCGAGCCGAATCGAGCCCGAGGAATCTACCGTCGCATTTGGTGCCTAACGAAGGGGAGGGAACCTGGCCCTTTCCCCGGCCCTTCCCTGGTTGAGTTTTCCGCGCCTCGACAGGTCGGGGAGAAAGACCTCGTCTCGATCGCTCTCACGACTGAGAGGCGCCGGCGTTGGGTGAAAGTCTACAGCCTCCGAGGCTCCTTTGTCCGGCGATCGGGAGCGACGCCGCCCGCTCCCTCCTTCCCAGAGCGACGGCGAGGGTAATGGTCTGGTGGTCCTCCTCATCCTTCCCCTGAACTCCCCTCAGCCTAGAAGCTCCTCTCTCCACTGCCACCAAGCCGGCCATGGCAGTTGAGTACTGTAAATCTCACCGTGATTGTATTGATCTGCCTCAAGGGCTATAAGTACAGGTTTACAAGAGAGAGACTACGCAGAGTCCGGTGAGAGTACAACGGCATGGCTGGGTTATCCCTTGCATGCAGGACGTGCAAGTGCACGTAAGGCGCACGGAGTGCGCGTGTAGTTAGACGCCGAGCTATCCGGTCGTGGGAAGTTAGCCAGGAGCAGTAGCATGCGTGGGCATATTCCAACACCCCCCCCCCCCCCCCCCCCCGCAGCCGAAACTTGGGGCTCCCCGACGTTGAAGCTGGACCGGAAGTCTTTGAAGACGCTTGTCGGCAGACCCTTAGTGAATATGTCAGCAAACTGTGAGCTCGTGGGTACGTGAAGCACCCGTATCTCGCCAAAAGTGAAGATCGATCTCGATGTGCTTTGTGCGTTGGTGCTGCACCGGGTTGCTCGACATGTACATGGCGCTGATGTTGTCGCGGTAGACCACCGTGGCGCGCGTGGGGGGTTGGTGAAGCTCGCCGAGAAGCTGGCGTAGCCAGACCGCCTCGGCGACGGCGTTGGCGACCGCCCTGTACTCCGCCTCGGCGCTGGATCGTGAAACGGTAGTCTGTCGCTTGGACGACCACGTGAGTAGGTTGCCCCCGAGGAAGACGCAGAAGCCCGAGGTGGACTTGCGCGTGTCGGGGCAGCCAGCCCAGTCGGCGTCGGAGTAGGCAACAAGCTCCATGGAGGCGTCTCGATGGATCCAAAGACCAAGGTGTGTCGTCCCACGCAGATACCGAAGGATGCGCTTCACGAGCTGGAAGTGGCAATCCCACGGTGCATGCATGAAGAGACAACACTGCTGAACAGCGTAGGAGAGGTCGGGGCGAGTCAGCGTGATGTACTGGAGCGCCCCAGCCAAGCTGCGGTACAACGACGGGTCGTGGAAGAGCGGTCCGGAGTCGGTGGAGAGCTTGGCGAGCATGTCGACGGCGTGGAGATGGGCTTGCAATTCAGCATCCCGGCGCGATCGAGGATCTCCAACGCGTACTGTTCCTGAGAGAGAAACAGTCCACGTGCGGTCATGGTGACGTTGATGCCGAGGAAGTGATGCAGGGCGCCGAGGTCCGTCATCGAGAACTCACGATGGAGCGCCCGGATGACGGAGTCGAGGACGATGGCGGAGCTGGCGGTGAGGATGATGTCGTCCACGTAGAGCAGTAGGTAGGCGAGATGATCGCCTCGCCGAAGGATGAAGAGGGACGTGTCCGACCGCGACGCACGGAAGCCAAGCGTCCGTAAGTAGGTGGTGAAGCGCGAGAACCACGCCTGCGGCGCCTGCTTGAGACCGTAAAGAGAACGGTTCAGCCGGCACACGTGAGAGGGCGAGGTAGCGTCGACGAAGCCGGACGGTTGCGTGCTGTAGACCGTCTCCGCGAGGTGCCCGTGGAGGAAAGCGTTCTTGACATCCAACTGATGGATGGGCCAAGACCGCCCGGCAGCGATGCTCAACACGGTACGAATAGTAGCCGGCTTCACCACCGGGCTGAAGGTCTCGCCGTAGTCGACACCGGCCTGCTGCGTGAAGCCGCGGAGAATCCACCGCGCCTTGTACCGGGAAAGAGAACCGTCGGGGTTGAACTTGTGCCGGAATATCCACTTCCCGGTGACCACGTTAGCACCTGCAGGACGAGACACTAAACACCAAGTGTTATTCTGCATCAGTGCATCATATTCCTCGCGCATCGCGTTGAGCCAGTGTGGGTCCTTGAGTGCTACCCGATAAGAAGACGGGATAGGGCTGATGGAGGGAGGCGGCGTGTGAGCGGAGGCAAGCACTTTAGGTTGGGCAAAGCCAGTCTTGCCGCGCGTCCGCATGGCGTGCATGTTCTGAGGGGGTTGGATTGCTACGGCGTGAGGAGGGAGAGACGTGGGATTGGGCGGTTTGGGCTGTGACGATGCATGCATGGGCGGTGGCGAGGCATGCATGGGTGGTGGCCCGTGCTCGTGGAGCGCGGGAACTGCATGCGCGGATGGCTGGGGCGAGGGAGGCGGAACGACCCGGCTGGAGTCGGGCGTGGCATGCGCGAGAGGGGGAGACAACGCGGGCCCGCAGGGATCTGGCATGCAGGTTGTTGGCGAATGGCGCGCAGGATCTGTGGTGCGCAGGGTGGATCCAGAGGAGGAATCGGGCGGACTGGCGGGCGATCCGAGGTGCAAAGATCCCGCAACGGATCGGTACGAGGTAGGCAGGGCGCGCCGCTCGGGGAGGATCTCCAGTCCGGGAGTTGTTGTGGCTGCTGGTTTGGTAGTTTCAGCGCTGGGGGCGGAAAGTAGGGGAACTGAGTCTCATCGAACGTGACGTGACGGGAGATGATAACCTTGCGAGACTGCAGGTCGAGGCATCTATAGCCTTTGTGTTCCAGAGGGTATCCTAAGAAGACACAACGTGAGGATCGTGGAGCAAGTTTGTGCGGGCTTGTGGCGATAGAATTGGGGAAACAAAGGCAGCCAAACACGCGCATGTGATCATAGGTTGGGTGATGACCTAAGAGACGAAAGTATGGTGTGTGAGACGCAATGGTGGTAGAGGGACGCCGGTTGATGATGTAGGTGGCAGTGTGTAAAGCCTCAACCCAGAATTGGGGAGGCAGGTTTGCGTGAAGAAGGAGGACGCGCAAGATGTCGTTCGTGGTGCGTAGGTGGCGTTCGGCCTTGCCGTTTTGAGCGGACGTGTATGGGCAGGAGAGGCGGAAGGAAGCACCATAGCGGGAGAAGAGGTCACGGAGGGAGGTGGTGAGAAATTCGCCCCCGTTGTCGCATTGCATGCACTTGATGGATACATGAAACTGGGTACGAACATACGCATGAAAACGATGTATAGTGTCCGCGGTGTCGGATTTGTGGCGCAAGGGGAACGTCCAAGAAAAGTGAGAGAAGTCATCAAGAATCACTAAGTAATATTGAAAACCAGTAAAGCTACACACAGGTGATGTCCAAATGTCGCAATGGATTAATTCAAATGGGGCAGTAGTAAAAGAGTTTGAACTAGAAAAGGGCAACCGTGGTTGCTTGCCTATTTGGCACGACGGGCATACATGAGTTTTTGGCGTGCCATTATTAGTACATGCAGGAAGGAAATCACGAGCTAAAATGGAAGTGGTTTTATTGCTGGGGTGGCCAAGGCGTTCATGCCACACATCGCCGGCGACGGAGAGCGCTGCTTGGACCGTGGAGTTGGTGAAGAAGGGGTAAAGCTCGCCGTGGCTACTGGACCTCATGATGATCCGTCGAGTTGCTAGGTCCTTCACGGTGAAACCAAAGGGGTCAAATTCAGTACTGCAAGAATTATCTATAGTAAAACGACGAACGGAGATCAAGTTTTTGATGATGGTAGGAGATATGAGGACATCATTAAGGGAGAACGAGGAGAGGGAGGTAGAGCCGACAGCGGTGACCGGGAGACGAGAACCGTTGCCGACTACGATACCGCAAGAGTGATGCCATGATGGAGAACAAAACTTAGTAAGTAGGTCGGTCTTACCAGCCATGTGCGAAGTCGCCCCGGTGTTGAGGAACCACTCCTGGCCGCCGCCCGCCTGCTGCTGCTGCATGGAGAGGTTCTGCAGGGCGGCGTAGAGGTGGTTGTACTGCTCCCAGGTGGGGGCGCTGCCGGGTTGAGGCGGGGCGACGTGGAAGGCCTGCTGCGGCGGTGGAGGCCTGGGCCCGAGAACACCAGCTGCGTTGGGGGCGGCCCAGCCTGCGCGCGCACCGGAGGGCGCGGGAATCAGGGCCCCGTAGGGGGCGAAGTAGCCGGCCGTCGGTGCAGCGGGGGGTGGAGCAGCGCCGCGCCCTGACGAGCCGGTGCCAGACGCGCCGCGCCCACGCCCACGCCCGCCCTTGTCGCTCGTGGGCGAGGCGACGGGGCTCTTGCCCTTGTCGTTGCTGCCGTTGCCGTGGTCTGGCGCGGACCCGCGGTCGCCAAGGTGCCCGATGGAGAGAGCAGTCGGAGAAGACTCGAAGCGGCCGTCGATGCGGGAGCGTTCGTTGGCGGAGATCTCCTCCAGGAGGAGGCGCGAGCGTGCTTGGACGAATGTCGGGAAGGGCTCCTGCATGGGAAGCAGAGTCGCCATGACCTGGAAGCGCCGATTGAGCCCCCGGATGAGCTGCAGGGTGAGGCTCTGGTCGGAGACGCGTTCGCCGACGTCGCCGGGGGCATCGGCGAGCCCCTTGAGCCGGCGCGAGTATTCGGCGATGGAGAGATCGCCCTGCACGGTGTTGCGGAATTCTGCACCGAGGATGATCGCCCGGCCGGGCTGGTTGTCGCGGAACAGCAGGTGCAGCTGCGTCCAGACGTCGTAGGCCGTGCTTGTGGGCGACACGACCACCTCCTGGAGTTCCTCCGAGATCACGCCGTACATCCACAAGACGATCGTGAGATCATCATTGCGCCAAACAACGCTCTCATGGAGGGGCTCGGCGTCGTCGTCGAGGTGGTGCTGGACGTCATACTTGTAACAGATGAAATAAAAGAGCTGACGCCACTTGGAATACGAACCAGATTCGAGCTCGAGCTTCGACGAGAAGTAGTGCGTGATCGAGGGAGGCAGCCCGGTCGAGGAGGAGGGCCCGGCGTCGCCGCCGAGACGAGGGATCATGGGGCCGCCACCGGATAGCTCGGCGTCTGCCGCCGCCACAGGATTTGCACCTGGCGAAGTTTCAAATATTTCTGCCCCCGGCTGTGGGCGAGGTCTCACAGATCTCGTCATGTTTGACGACGCCGACTTTGTCTCCCACACACGTGCTCCGCTGCTGTTGCCTCTGTACTCAGCATCAGCAGTTACATATCTTCAGATCATCCGCAAATGGTGACTGAGTGGCAGCGACAACACGGCGTCGATTGATGCGGAGGACGTCTGGAAGGTGCTCAGTTGCAGCATTTGGCGCCATGGCCTGTGGCATAGAGCGCCTATCTACTGGGAATTTGGCTGCTGCTTCAGTTCATTGTTTCCCAGTTTGGCCTTTCCCTAGCTATTCCCGTCAGCCAAAGGACGATGTAGATTTCCCATGGGGTTTAAGTTTGCACAAGACAATCTCACCCAAGGCACCTGTCCCCTGGGAATACCTCCCCTAGCATCCAAATGAAGGGAGGAATTCCAACACGCCAACCCAAACGGACGGCACATTTGTCAGTTTTTTGTCTGTTTGGGTCGGCCGTCCGCTCGATGTTCGCCCTCTTTTTGATATGGGTCGGCGGTGCGCCCAACGCGTCGACCCATATTTGCCGGCGTGGCCAGCTGGCCTCCATTTTCAGTGAATAGTTTACATATTTCACAAGCAAATATATAGTTTCACAAGGAAGCATAGTTTTCACAACCAAATATAAGCATAGTTTTACGAGCCGGAATATAAATTAAATTGTTCTCACGTAGTTTTACAAGCCAAATAAAAAGATACATCTATTGGTTGCCAACATGAGTCCACATATGCTCGACCGAATCATTTTGTAGCTGCATGTGAGTTTCTCAATCACGTATTTCATGATGAAATTGGATGAACTGTTCAAACGTTGTCCATCCTCCATGCTCAGGCACAACATTCTCACCCTGAAACTGAAACCCTTGATCGTAGATACGTTCCGGATCCTCATCTTCTATGATTATATTGTGCATGATCACACAAGCAGTCATCACCTTCCACAACTTCTTCGTGCTCCAAGTCGTAGCAGGATACACCAAACGATGCCCCATCAAGATTGCAAAACACCAAGGCACGCTCGACGTCATTTCTAGCACTCTCTTGCTCTTGGACGAATCTTTTCCTCTTCTCTCCAACAGGGTGGGGGACTATTTTCACGATAGTGGACCACTGAGGATAGATACCGTTACCTAGGTAGTATATTTTGTCGTAGTTGTGGCTGTTGATGGTAACATTCACCGGTGGGTTGTTGCCTTCGACAAGACTTGCAAACACCGGCGAGCGTTGAAGCACGGTGATATCATTGTGTGATCCGGCCATGATGAAAAAAGAGTGCCAGATCCAGAGATCTTGAGATGCCACGGCCTCAAGCATGACAGTGCAAGCCCTGACATGGCCCTTATATTGCCCTTGCCAAGCAGAAGGGCAGTTCTTCCACTCCCGATGCATGCAGTCTATGCTGCCAAACATCCCTGGGAAGCCCCTGCTGGCATTCATCGCCAACAAGTGGGTTGTATCTTGAGGAGTCGGCTCTCTCAAAGTTCCCAGGGCCAAACACAACAATCACAGCCTTGCAGAACTTGTACATGGAGTCTAGGCATGTAGACTCGCTCATACAAACGTACTCATCAATGAGATCATCGGGCACTCTGTATGCAAGCATCCGGACGACTGCGGTGCATTTCTGATAACAGGAGAAGCCAATTAATCTTTCCAAGGGCATCCTCTTTACACTCGAAATAGTCATTGTAGCCGACCACCCCGGCCCCTCTCTAATACGGTTGAAAAGATGCCTACTCATACGGAAACGGCGGCGGAATTTCTGATATTTGAACAATGGGTTCGTTGTGTCAAAGTAGTCCTTTCAAAGAAAGAAATGTCCGCTCTCTTGGTTACGATTCAAAGCCGGAAGGTACCCCAGAATGGAGCCACGGAACAATGGCAGCTGGCTATTTGAGGTGGTGATGGACCAGCACGGCAGCCAAGATCTCCTCCTCATCATCGGGCGAGGAATCGTCGGAGTCGCAAAGGAAATTGTGGGAAAAGAACACGTCGGCAGAGTCCATTTTGTACCTTGGCAAACTGTCAAACAACTTGAGGGCGTCGATGAAGGAGCGGCCGGTGAAGGGAGTCGTGCCGCCCTCGGACCAGCTGGCAGCCCTGGCGGCGTCCAACGAGCGTGCCGGTGTCAGGACGAAGGAGCCGGCTGGGCGGCGAGGTAGCTTCTTGGTCGCGGCTGTGTCGGGGAGTGGGGGTGGGAAGCTTTCAGATCCCAGACGGCGAGACGGTGATGGCGGCGATGTGGGAGGTGGCGGCATTGTGGGGGGCATGTTGCGGCACCGGCAGCTGGCAGAGGCACCGGAAAATGGGCGGCTGCGTCAGCGGTGAAGGAGGTGGGCGAGGGTTTGCTGTTGGAATGGGAGAGGATGGTCAATGTGCCATCGACTAGCGGGCCAGGGGAGGAGTAGGAGGGCGTCATGCGCGTTCGTTTTGTGTCCACGCCAACGAAAATGAGGCTCAAAATTGGGCCGGGAATGGGTCGGCAGGCGGACCAAAAGCGGATGTGCGTCCATTTGGGTCGGCGCGTTGGGCCGACTTTTCTGTCCGTGCCGATCCAAACGGATGCACGCAGACGAAATGGGTCGCCGCGTTGGAGTTGCTCTAAGTATAAGAAAAATATAAGAAATACAAACTCCCACAACATGTAAATGAAAAAGCAATTATACCCATAGCAGTAGAGTTGGTTCGTCTACGTGATACAATATTCGTACCCGCACACCCATATACTCCCTCCGCTCCTTTATCTAAGGTGTATTTTTCTGTGCGCGGTGACCAAGGCACAAAATTGAGGAGCATTCTGGACTAAATACCCTAAACTAATTAGGTAGTTAGCCATTTAATTAGCGGCAACTAAATAACCAACGGGTTCATAAAAGGTAATTAAATCTCATTGCATCAGAATAAAATCAATCGGTTGGATAGAAGAGAGAAAAATGTGAGTGCATGTAATCAGGGAGAGATATTCCTTTTACTACCTTCCTATTGGGAACTGCGTAGTACTTTGTATCCAAGGCAGATAATGGATGGTTGAAAGATACGCATGGAAAACTAAAAGGGAAATAGAAATACACCTTACGTTGTGAAATTTTTGAGAAAAAGCAAATACACCTTATATAATAGAACAGAGGGAGTAGTACTTGGCTGCATGCATTAGTATGATTATGTTGCAAAAACTTATCTATAATCTATAATACGTAAATAGTTCAACCCCACTAACTAATTCTTTTGACATGCAACCTATCCACCTCATCACTCATGTTCCTACACATGCCATCAAGGGGAAAAATCAATTGCTTCCACGTCATCCTTTTCTTTCCCCATGCGTCAAAACTCAGGTTGCGTCTCACCGTGTCCCCTGCATGGGGATGTACGAAAGCCGCTTCTAATATATTTGATCCAGGCTTGGGCTGTCAGAGTCAAGTCGTGGGCTCTATAGCTGCCTATTTGGATGTTCCAGCCCATGGTTATCTAGCTGGATACTTTATTTTGATGGAACAAACTAGAAGCCTATGGGAAAACAAAACGTAGTTGTGAGTCTTTCCGTCTCCCCAATTACTCCCCACCAAACAGATTGCTTTTCTACTTCTTGTGGTATTCTATACGCCAAATCTCCTTCATCTTCTCCACTAAGCAAATGCAAGAGTAGCAGATGGAGTTAATCTTCAGCTTCTCCAGTAAGGAACGGATCTGCTCCATCCCCATAGTCTTCACTATAACTAGCACCCCCTGCTCAAGAGGTTTAGCCAGGTTAGCTTTTGCTGCCGGAAAATCAGGGTCATGGAGCGATGAATTTGAAGCCCCGGCCCGTTGTCAACTCCCATCGTACCGCCCCGATCCCTCCACCACAACCGTTTTGGACAGGGTGAATCAGTAGGAGGTGTTGATCCAAAGGTTTCCTGAGAACCGGCGAAGCGTTTCATGACGATGCGCCTGCAGGTCGTGGTGTACACGCTCCGGGTAGAAGCTGTAGCACTGGATCAAGAACAAGTACCCATATTTTATTTCCTTCGGCAGTGCCGAGGACCTCGCTCCAGAGCAGGTAACTATGCCAATCCCCGATTATATCTGACAAATTAACCTTGCATGAAATCTTGGTTATTTTTGCTTCATGCACGATTGTTTTTGCTAAGCTACAGGTGAACTTTCAAGTCCCCGTTGCATCTGATTTGTATCAGATAATTATTTTCCTCCATTGATCCAGCCTAATCATACTTAACTATCTTGCCCTTTTAGACTTACGGTGAGCATTATCCTGCATGATTAGCTGATTAGTTTTTCCCATGCCTTCTACAGTTATGTTCGTAGATGAATGAATGTTGTAATTATTTGTCATCTAACGAGGCATGCTTACTGGTTGTTCTTATGGATTGTTGTCAAACTGTGACATCTATTTTCCTACATAAGAACAGCGAAGCATATATGGTAATGGTACTTGGAGGGTATGTGTGATTTATTTTGACATGCACAGTGTCGAAGGAAGAAAATATTATATCAGATTGGCGTCCAATTCTTGAGTACCACAGATAGTTTCCCTATATTTATGGGACATCGGTGATAATCTAGGTTTAAAGTTTACTTCTGATTGTCCCAGTGAAATTCCATTCTCCAGTGTTTTTAGTTATTTCCCCCAATTTTATTCTTTATTTCAGTTCCTTTCATGAACAAAGATTGCGAAGGACCCACTTGGCTTAGGAAAAAAGAATGCAAAGGACAATCCATGCAAGTAAACAAATGGTAAATGTTTTATTTCCCTGTAGGCCTAAAGTGTTGGCTGCATGTTGTAATGAAAATTGTGGATGAACTAGCTGCATGGATCATCTGCATGAAATTTGATAATCCCCCGCGCGTTGCTGCGGGACATTTTAGGTACTATGAAGATATCCGAAGAAAATTACAGATACGATGGATGAAAAGGAAACACACAGTTAGAGATCCAATGGAATATCAATATTTACATTTGAATTGCTTAAAAACATATATTTATACAAAACATAAAGATATTTAGCACTAACGTGGGAGGTTCACCTAAATGCTAATGTTCAATATGTGTATAAAGTCTTAAGCGCCAAAAACATAAAATGGACATGAAAATAAACTATGACCGTATGATAGTAGAACTAAAGCGCACATGAAAGTCACAGAGTCTCATCAAGTGACACATGAGCAGCCAGCTCAAATATATGTTCTAAATATGCATATATACATATCTATAATACCTAAATAGTTCATCCCCGATATCTAATTCTCTTGACATGCAACCTATCCACCTCATCACTCATGTCCTACACATGCCATCAAGGGAAAAAAATCAATTGCTTCCACGTCATCCTTTTTTCCTCCCATGCGTCAAAACTCAGGTTGTGTCTCACCGTGTCCCCTGCATGGGGCTGTACGGAAGCCGCTTCTAATATTTTGAATGCATTTATATTTCTAAATCCGGTCAAAGCAACAATTATAAATTATAATCATGCAGATGATCCATGCAGCTAGTTCATCCACAATTTTCATTACAACATGCAGCCAACACTTTAGGCCTACAGGGAAATAAAACATTTACCACTTGTTTACTTGCATGGATTGTACTTTGCATTCTTTTTTCCTAAGCCAAGTGGGTCCTTCGCAGTCTTTGTTCATGAAAGGAACTGAAATAAAGAATAAAATTGGGGGAAATAACTAAAAACATTGGGAGAATGGAATTTCATTGGGACAATCGGAAGTAAACTTTAAACCTAGATTATCACCGATGTCCCATAAATATAGGGAAACTATCTGTGGTCCTCAAGAATTGGACGCCAATCTGATATAATATTTTCTTCTTTCGACACTGTGCATGTCAAAATAAATCACACAGACCCTCCAAGTACCATTACCATATATGCTTCGCTCTTCTTATGTAGGAAAATAGATATCACAGTTTGACAACAATCCATAAGAACAACCAGTAAGCATGCCTCGTTAGATGACAAATAATTACAACATTCATTCATCTACAACATAACTGTAGAAGGCATGGGAAAAACTAATCAGCTAATCATGCAGGATAATGCTCACCGTAAGTCTAAAAGGGCACGATAGTTGAGTATGATTAGGCTGGATCAATGGAGGAAAATAATCATCTAATACAAATCAGATGCAACGGGGACTTGAAAGTTCACCTGTAGCTTAGCAAAAACAATCATGCATGAAGCAAAAATAACCAAGATTTCGTGCAAGGTTAATTTGTCAGATATAATCGGGGATTGACATAGTTACCTGCTCTCGAGCGAGGTCCTCGGCACTGCCGAAGGAAATAAAATATGGGTACTTGTTCTTGATCCAATGCTACAACTTCTACCCGGAGCGCGTACACGACGACCTGCAGGCACATCGTCATGAAACGCTTCGCCGGTTCTCGGGAAACCTTTGGATCAACACCTCCTGCTGATTCACCCTGTCCAAAACGGTTGTGGTGGAGGGATCGGGGCGGTACGATGGGAGTTTACAGCGGGGCTTCAAATTCATCGCTCCATGACCCTGATTTTCCGGCAGCAAAAGCTAACGTGGCTAAACCTCTTGAGCAGGGGGTGCTAGTTATAGTGAAGACTATGGGGATGGAGCAGATCCGTTCCTTACTGGAGAAGCTGAAAATTAACTCCATCTGTTACTCTTGCATTTGCTTAGTGGAGAAGATGAAGGAGATTTGGCGCATAGAATACCACAAGAAGTAGAAAAGCAATCTGTTTGGTGGGGAGTAATTGGGGAGACGGAAAGACTGACAACTACGTTTTGTTTTCCTATGGGCTTCTAGTTTGTTCCACCAAAATAAAGTATCCAGCTAGATAACCATGGGCTGGAACATCCAAATAGGTAGCTATAGAGGTAGCTATAGAGCCCACGACTTGACTCTGACAGCCCAAGCCTCGATCAAATATATTAGAAGCAGTTTCCGTACAACCCCATGGAGGGGACACGGTGAGACGCAACCTGAGTTTTGACGCATGTGAGGAAAAAAGGATGACGTGGAAGCAATTGATTTTTTTTTTGCACTATTAAGGAAAACCTTATACACAGAATCTTACCAGTAGCGCTTGTTAAAATGAGGCGCTACTACTACTTAGCAGTAGCGCGTCGGCTAAAATGGCGCTACTGTTACCCGCTTAGCAGTAGCGCGGCAGGAGCAGAACTCGCTACTACTATAATTGCCACACCGTTCCCGACATGCTAGGTATAGTAGTAGCGTCTTTCTAGGAACAACGCTACTACTACGGATTTTAGCAGCAGCGCGTTTTGCCTCCCCACGCTACTGTTATAGTTATTTTCACCTAATCCCCCGCGCGGCCTGATTTCCTCTCCTCTGCCTCCTCCCCCAATTCCCCACTCTCTCTTCTCCCCCTCGTCGGCTCCGCCTCGCCGGCGTCTCGCCGCTGTCTCCCCCGACCCCGCCTCACCGCCGTCTCCCCCGACCCCGCCTCGCCGCCGTCTCCCCCGACCCCGCCTCGCCGCCGTCTCCAATACCTGGCAGGTTCTCCACGGATCTCACTAGAGCTATGATTCTGTGATGGTTCCTTCTCTGTGGGTGTCCACCGCCCGCACCGATACCCGTCGTGTGCTAGGGTTTTAGTTGTATTAGTGATGTTATATGTATGACACTATTCGTGATGTATTAGTGATAATATTCGACGATGTAGGGACGCATGAGATGATTTACTTTTGCTTATTGAATGCATGCTAATTTGAGTCCTATAAGATATTTTGAAATGTATATCTTGTGTTGCTCAATATTCAAGTGACCGGTCATGTTTGCAGGTTACACCTCGGAGTGGCCTATGTTTTGTCGGAGTGTTGATTCATTTCCGTTCCGGCAAATTTCAGGCGCTCGATATGTCCTATTTTAGTAAAGGTCATGCCGGATTTTTCCGTGAATTTTGGCATGACTTGTGCCAGAATATGTAGGAATTATCTAGTGCCCCGGATTTGTGTGTTGAGTATCCTGGTAGTTGTCTTCGATCGATTTTCAATTAATATTTTAACTATGAATATAGGAAATGTCTGACGACGAAAAGGATTTCGGTATTTGCAAATACTGCGAAGATGAGCGCAGCCTGTGCAACGGAATCTTCCTAGATGATGATAGGCGCTTCAGCATCAAGCTGGACGAGAACTTCGAAGTGGATACAGTAAGTCACAATGACAAGTTTTTTTTCATAATTAAGCATGGCATTTGCTTCATTTGCTTCAACTTATATTTTTTTTACTATTCTACTAGCATATCCCCTGCCATGCAAGAGTTTTTGTATTGGATAAGATAGGTTTCAGTCATACTACAGAGGTAAAGAAAGTTTACTTGAAGACCGAGCATGGTTATATTTTCCACGCAAAATTACACAATTCAGACGACTACACCTATTTTAGATGCAAAACATGGCGAGCACTATGCAAGACTTATGCATTTGAGCCTGATATGGTTATCACCTTTGATATTCGTCCGGAAGATGATATTGAAGGTAATACCGACATCTGGATCGATGTGCAGACGCCTCCAATTATACCATTATGTAAGTTTCTCAACCATATTTATGTCTTTGATATTCTTTATTCAAAAATAGTTGACAACTAATTTGTATTGTCAGCTTATTTCGATGCAAGCAAACATTTCCAGCGCTTGATAGACAGGACCTACTACTGTTCCGGGACTGAACTCAACTGCGGGGAGCTAAGTCATTATGTTTCATGGCTTGCGGATCTTGATACTGTCAAGCCAAATTTTCTTCCTGCATTTAGAAATGTTAGTACCGAAAATGTGCGACCAATAGTATTCGTAATGAACTACGGTCACATCTATTTAGGAAGGATGGTAAGATTTTTACTATTTGTCATCAGTGCATCTTTTCCATACATTATTTTTGAAGCTAAACTTCATTGCTAAGTATGTTACCATACGATGTTCTTCAACAGGGACTCCCGATGAATATTGTGCCTTATGGGATCGAGACTACAGGTACCATGAGTATTATTAGCTTACGGCCAAGATATCCTACAGATTACTTTAGTGCATTCAAGATCAGCGACGGATGTTTAATAGTGCAAGACTGGACCAAATATGTGATGGGGGAGCGCAGAGAAGTACTAGGGGGCAGCAAACAGATGCGCTATCCACGATTAGGAGACAGGTTCATCTGCATGCTCCAACTTGATCAAGGAGGAGAGCTACACATGTTTTATGTTATTTTACCTAAGAGAGAGCAGCAGTAGTGATTAGCTAGCTAGAAATGAGTTTGAGGATGATGATGTGCTACACTATTACTATGATGATAAAATAGTTAGTGTTGGTGGTAATGACTATGATAATTATTATTAGCTAGTGTTAGTGGTGATTAAATAAATACTGTTGATGGTAATGACTATGATGATGATTAAATAATTTGTGCTGGTGGATTAGATTCAAGTGGAGGCAACATGGGGTGCACATCGAAAGTACTACTAGTCCAAACTAGATCAAGTTTGGATTAGTAGTATACTTTTGACATGCACCACATATTGCGTCCACTTGAACCTAATCCACCTTCATTTGACACTGTTATGGACATAATGATGTAAACCTCATAACTAATATTGTACCAATATTTGTACGATAGCGCATAAATACACTAAAAATAAAAAAATAAAAAAAAGAATACTAGTAGCGATGGAGAGAAAACACGCTGCCAGTAGTTACATTAACAGTAGCGTGGGATTGAACAAACGCTGCAGCTATTTGTCCTAGCAGTAGCGCGTGCGGGCACGCGCTACTGCTAAGCAATAGCTGTAGCGCCTTATTAGTAGCGCGCCTGCCCGCGATACTGATACACCTAAAACACGCGCTGCTGCTAGCCTTTTCCCTAGTAGTGGCATGTGTGGGACATGAGTGATAAGGTGGATAGGTTGCATGTCAAGAGAATTAGATAGTGGGGATGAACTATTTAGGTATTATAGATATATGTTTTTAAGCAATTTAAATATAAATATTGATATTCCATTGGATCTCTAACTGTGTGTTTCCTTTTCATCCATCCTATCTGTAATTTTCTTTGGATATCTTCATAGTACCTAAAATGTCCCGCAGCAACGCGCGGGGGATTATCTAGTTAACTATATAAAAGAAACCTAGAAGCAATTCAATCGGTCAACCCTTCTATCCTACGCCATCCCTGTCGACAGCCCAACTCCCATCCTCCTGCTTGCCTTCCCATCCTTGATCATCCCCAGCCTCCTGGCCCCGGCGCCAATGTGTTCATCCGACTATGCCAACCGCCGCATGCAGCCCTGCACCATGGGTTGCCGTCTCCTGCCGCCCTCCACCAGGATCGCCACCATTCCCGTGGTCCCGCCTTAGCCCTGGCATGGCTGCAACTCCTTCACCATCACAAGACAACCACATCGCCTTGTCCCAGCCACCTTCCATGCCTCTAGTCGACAAGGACATTATACTGTAATAGTTGATGACGTAGGTGTCTTCCTTGTATTCACCATCTGCAACTAACATAGTCCTACCTATCTGAAATGTGCGAGCCATAATCATATTTGAAAATTAAGAACATTTTGGAATTTGGGAACATTTTTCCAATTTGACAATATTCTTTGCGATTCAGGTAACCACATATAAACCCGGAAACACTTCAGGCCATACCTTCTTCCTTCTCACTAAATGCGAAAAATAGCTCTCGCGGCTGGGAAACCAACCAACACACGTACTCCCTCCGTCCTAAAATACTTGTCATCAAAATGGATAAAAGGAGACGTATCTAGAACTAAAATACGTCTAGATGCATCCTCTTTTATCCATTTTGATGACAAGTATTTCCGGACGGAGGGAGTACCCACCACTCCACCGAGTGCACTTTTGGGCCAGCCCATGCGTGCACGGGGAAGCCCCCTGTTTTTTCAATTTCATTTTTTCACTTTTTTTATTTTTATTTTTTCTTTCTTAAAATGATTCAGAATGTCTAAAAATTTGCAAAATTAAAAATAAAAGTTAGAGAGAATCATAAAATGTTCACGAATTCAAGAAAATGTTCAAAATTTGAAAAAAATGACCAAATAATCATTAAATGTTAACGGATCCAAAAAATTCTCTGGATTTGAGAAAAATGCTATTGTACCAAAAAAAACCATTAATTTGAACAATTGTTCGTGAACAAAGAAATGTTCAAAAATTCATATAATGTTCACAAATTTTGAAAAAAAAATCAAATTAGAACATTAAACATTTATTCAAAAAAATTTGTCAAAAAATATTCAGGAATTTCAAAAATTATTCCCTAATTTAGAAAAGATTGGTCGATACAAAAAATGTTCATGAGTTCCCAAAAGGGCTGTGCTATGAGTCGGCCTGCGGAGCTGTGCGATCTGAAGCTTCTCCCGGTCAAGCATCGTTTTCACTTTTGCAACAGAAATTGTGTTGCGAAAATCCTTTTGCAATACATGTCTTGTTGCAGAAATTTTTGTAATAAAGATTGTGTTGCAGTTTTTTTTGCAACAAAGGTCATGTTGCAGAATATTTTTGAGATTTCTTTTGAAACATGTCTCTTGTAGGATTTTTTTATACAATAGATGTGTTGTTGCAAAAAGTCCCCGCGTTGCATTGCTTGTGGTCATGGTCTTCGGCATAAGCTCGGTCTTGTTGGGGAAGGGGGGATGGGTGTTGTGTATGCGATGCTAGTGGTGGTGGAGGCGATGTAGCATTGGGCCGGAGCGGCATAGCTGGGCGACGACAGCCGGAGCTGAGCTCGGGCGTGCGCTCTCGAGCGGCCATGGCCACTGCTCGCGAGCGGACACAGGGAGCCAGGGAAAGGTGACCTTGTTGTCGTGCTTGTTGGCGGCCTCGTTTGCGTGCTGTCGGCAGCTTCATTCCTGTGCTATGGTGGCGGTAGTCGGAGCAACGCATGGAGGTGTCGGCTTGACGGGGAGCTCGGGGGAGTTCGAGAGGATCCAGGTCCAGATCCCACAACACATCAATTGTTGCGGTGGGGGATTGCAACAACAACGCAGTTGCGAAAACTAGTCTAGGTAATACTTTGCTCTCGAGCCATCATATTACAATTCGATCCGACGGCCAGGGAGCCGGCGGACGTAGGCGTTGTTATCGGTCAGGTGGTTTGAATCATTTCCCTTCCCAAAATATGTTCAAGACTTTAAAAAATGTTCACAATTTTAAAAATATATTCACATATTTGAAAAATGTTCATAATTTTTCAAAAAAACATGATTTCCAAAAAAGTGTACGAACTTGAAAGATGTTCGTAAAATTACAAAGAAGAATAAGAAATAAGAAATGAAAGAAAAGAAAAAATGAAAAGAAAAAAGGATGGCCTAGGTGGGCCCTCCCAATGTATGTAACAGGAATGGGGTGGGGGCAAGTTGCTATTTGGTGACCTACGCGCGAAATAGGACATGTGTTATGGGAGTGGAATGTTTGGTTCCTGGGTACATATATACCCTATATGGAAATAAAAAATTTAGCAATTCAACAAAATTAAAAAATTATGAAAATATTTTTGAAATAAGCTTGACCTTTCATTGTACTAGTGAGAAAAGTTCCACAAAAAGAAAATTCCTCTTTGACTTCTTTTCAAAAAAGACAAAATTTCGGTCAAAATAGCATGAACAATGACCTATAATAGCAAATAAATTTTGTCTTTTTCTCTGTGAAGTAAAGGTTGTTTTTTTTGTGAAAATTTATATACTAGTGCGCAAGTGAGTCAAGTTTAATCAAAAAATACTTTTGAACTATTTTGACTTTTTGTTTAATTATTTAAAAAATCCCTATATAGGGTGTATATACATGCAGGAGCCAATGGGTATTTCCCATGTATTGTGCCACATTATCGTTGGTACATCAACTAGCGCACGACTTTTAACTGGGTCGGTCCGTTAGCTAAGTTCTTTGTCTTCCAGTTTCCTAGTTGTGAGAACATTTCAGAAGGATTTGTCTGGTTCAGGTATAGTTTTTCTTTCCTTTTTATATTTTCCCTTGTTTAATTTTCTGGGTATTTTCTTGGTTTTTCATTGTAATTTTTTTAAAGTCAAGTTTATTGTTTTTTTTCAGAAATTACAAATAATGTTTATTTCCAATATTCAGTTTTATCAAAATAATCATGTTTCCAAAGAATTTTGGTGTTATAAAAAATGTTTGGAATTTAAAAAAATCTCCTGTTTTGTAGAAATTGTATTTTGAGTTTTTTTGAAATTTTTTTAAAAAATAGTTTTTAAAAAATACAACATTATCACAAATGTTCATATTTTCAAATTTTACTTTTAAAAACAATTGAATGTCTGCATTCTACTGGAGAAACCGAGTCGCTACAGGGAAAATCAGGTCGCTACGGTATCACTACGGGAAAACCGAGTCGCTACACGCGAGCACCCTATGTGCATTCGCATTGCGCATTGGAGATCTCTCATCTGCCCACTGCTGTCGGGATAATAATCTTTGCAGAAATGTACGCAACTCTTGAAAGTTGTCGCTTGGAGCCGGGACGATACCCAGAAGTTCATAAACCGCAGGACGGTGGAAGTGGATGACGCCCTAGCAGCCCCTGCATGTGAGATCATCTTCCTAAAGTAGAGGGGGAAGAAATCTATGTTTCCGAAGCTTCAAATTGTTTTAGAGAATATTATTTATTATTATGTAGAAATTATACTAGATATTGTTTTTTTTACAGAAAGACTGTAAGGGACCCCCTACAATATAATTGGTGCAACAAACCCAAATTGCAAGTATCATGCCTTGAACCTGGATGGGTGGGAAGGCATCAGCCCCTTCCCACCACTAGGCTATGCCTTAGTCTGCTGTACTAGATATTGTAACGAAACTCGTACTGGAAATCGATGTTACAAATCAAATTTGAAGCTTAATTATTGTTTTATTAGATGAAGAAAAAATAGATCTTGTTAAGCCAATGAGAAACAAGTCGACATGGAGGAATTTTTTTATTATGATGATTTTATGTTTACGCACCTCTTCAGTAACTTTCAAAATATTAGCTCTTTCATCAAAGATGTGGCCGTTAGATTTTGTGTCTACTACGTACTTTTAGGGCAACACTAACCATGACTGGTGTCACCAAAACATACTGTCTTTAAGGGCATTTTCAATGCAAGACGACTAGATGGGCGCTTATGGAAATAAAAAAAAATCTCATAGAATCAAAAGCCCATCTAAGCGCTTTTTTTTGAAGGGAAAGCCACATGGCACTTTATTCATCTCTTGGCAAGGTTACATCAGATAGTACATGCGAAAGCAAAAAGTTTGGTGCTTCATCCACCCACTCAATACTACTACCTTGCTCATAGCTATATCTTGCTAAAAAATGTGCCAGATTGTTGGCTTCCCGCGGGCAATGCTGGAAAGAAATCGAAGGAATTCCATGTGCTAAATCAAAGCAATCGATTAGAATAGGAGTGTAGGAGCTCCAGATGTCCGACTCACCCTTGAATGCCTCAATGAGCTCGAGGCAATCTGATTCCACAACAACTCTAGAGCAGCCTCGATCAAATAGCATCTTGAGCCCTCGTTTGACAGCAAGAGCCTTCGCTGTTTGTGCATTCATCACATTCTGGAAGGGTTCAGCTACACCAGATAATGCCTCACCCTTGCAGTTTCTAAGAACAGCCGCGATTGCTCCACTCCCATCTTCAAAAAATGAAGCATCAATGTTGAGTTTGTAGTTTCCCGGTGAAGGCTTCTCCCACCTTGCCGTGGGTAACACTACCTTGGCCGGTTTCTCATAATTGATAGTAATCGCCTGGATGGCAAAAGTAGTGTGTACTGCGCTCTTTATATGAGCCCCCTTCACCGCTTCCCGTCGTTCGTACCAGATATACCAAGCTGCCACGGCGATCGTCTCCTGCAGTCCTAGCTGACCGAGGACTGGGGACTTCTTTAACGGGTTCCTGAGCAGTTCTTCTAACACCACCGAGCCCGATCGATCCACACAAAGCGCCAAGTTAATATCCTCTAGCAGACCAAGTTTTCCCCACACCTCTTTTGCACGTGTACAAGTGAAGATCAGGTGGCGAATGTCCTCCGGCCCCGACTTACAGATAGGACACTGAGGGTTAACCTTTATGTGTCTGTTGCTTAGGATACACATGCCCGGGACAGTACCATGGAGGGCGCGCCAGACAAAAAAATTAACCTTGCTTGGTACTTGCAGCTTCCATAAGATGTCCCACACATGGTTCGTTCCTGTCGTACTAGCAACTTCACCTCTCACTCTAGCGCCATACTGGTGCTCCCACTCAATGTAGTATGCAGATCTGACTGAAAAAGTATGTGATTTGGTTCCATTCCAGGCCACAAAGTCTTCCAACAATGGAGAAAGAGGAATTATGAGAATTCTTTCAACATCGACAGGAAGAAAAATATGCCTTAGAAGGTCCTCATCCCATTCTTCTGTGATAGGGTCAATTAATTCATTCACGTGTCTCAGCAAACTGTTTCCCTTTTGTGTGAGCACCATCCGAGTTGGGCTATCCAGGATCCAATGATCCTCCCAAATGTTGATGCTTTCTCCGGTTCCCACTCTCAAGATATGGCCCCTTCGGAATGTTTGTAGTCCCGCCACCAAGCTCTGCCAAGTAAAAGAAGCACCTTTTTTTGGCCCTGCCTTGAGTAAGTTCCCATCTGGATAGTACTTTTCCCTCAATACTTGCGCACACAAAGTATTAGGGTGAGTGATCAGTCTCCAACTCTGTTTAGCAAGCATTGCCAAGTTGAAAGCATGAAGATCTCTGAATCCCATTCCACCTCTGTTCTTGGGCACACACATTCTCCACCAGGCAAACCAGTGCAATCTCTTGTGATCATCAGTGTCCCCCCACCAGAAAGAGGCCATTGCGTCTGTCATCTCTTTGCATATTTTCTTTGGGATTTTAAAAAACCCCATTGCAAACACAGGAATAGACTGGATAATTGCCTTTAATAAAATCTCCTTGCCACCCATAGAAAGGATTTTCTCTTTCCACCCTTTTAGCCTGTTAAATATTCTTTCCAACAAATATTCAAAGCTCTCACTTTTATCAAGGCCCACCATTGCAGGTAGTCCCAAGTATCTATCAGAGACGGCTTCTGTCATTATATTGAGTTCCGCACAAACTTGAGCCTTTACCTCAACATCCACATTTGGACTGAAGAAAATACTGCATTTACCTTCACTCACTAACTGTCCTGAGCTTGCACAGTACTCATCCAACACCTGTCTCAACGAGGTTGCATTAATCATATCAGCTTTCATGAGGATAAGGGAATCATCAGCAAAAAGTAGATGAGACACCGATGGTGCATTCCTACACACCTTAACCCCGTCTATGCCACGAACCTCCTCCTTATGAGCCAGTAAGCTTGACAAACCTTCTGCACAAAGCAAAAACAAATATGGTGAAAGTGGATCTCCCTGACGAAGACCCCTAGTAGGAATGAACCCTCCAGTCTCCTGGTCATTGTATCTCACTTTATATCTGACAGAGGTGACACAAGCCATCATAGCTGCACCTCTTCAGTGTGAAAGCCCAACTGCAGCATTATTTTCTCTAAAAATTTCCACTCAACTCTATCATAGGCCTTATGCATATCAAGTTTAACAGCGCAGTATCCCACCTTGCCTTTCTTTTTATTCTTTATAGTGTGAAGACTTTCATAAGCCAACAGAATATTATCTGTGATCAACCTTCCTGGCACAAAGGCGCTCTGAACAGGTGAGATGATGTCATCCAAAAAGGACTTAATACGGAAAGCAATCATCTTGGAAATAATTTTGTAAACAACGTTACATAGACTGATTGGCCTGTATTGTGTTATTCTCTCCGGTGTATCAATCTTTGGTATTAACACAATGACAGTATCATTCCACCCCTCCGGAATTTTCTTGTTATTTATCGCCTCAAGCACTTCTAGAGTAAGTGCATCACCAACAATGGACCAACATTTCTTAAAGAACAGCGCATGGAGACCATCTGTACCCGGTGCTTTCATGTCACCAATCGAAAATAGGGCTTTTTTTACCTCATCCGGGCGTATATGGCTTCAACATCTCCTCATTCATGCCTGCGGTGACCCTAGGTGTTACCTTCTCCAATAGCTCTGGGTCCGGTTCCTCTATCTCTGTGGAGAAGAGGCCAGCGAAATAATCCGATATTAAAGGATTCAAATAGGCAGTGCCCTCCTTCCATACACCGTGCTCATCTTTCAGTTTTGTTATCCGGTTCTTAGCCCGACGAGCCGAAGCAAAATTATGAAAGTACGGGCGCTTTTGGTTACAATGTTGGACGCTAATTACACGGGCGCTACAGACCTGTCGCTTCACGCAGCCTTCCATCGTACGAGAAAATAGCGCAAGCGCTAGATTCCTTTCCCGGCATCCGTACCTGGGGCCAAAGGTTGGATGGCCCAACTGGCCCCATCGACCAGGAATTTGATCATGGCGCGTACGCTAGCGCCAGCATTGTGGATGCCCTAAGTGTCCACAGACATGTCTTCGGACATCTAAATAAGAGGCAGCCATCCAACAATATTCACCAAATATCATCCCTTTATCCAATGGAGAGAAGGGAATGAGAGGAAAACATGGATTTATGGTGGGATTTGAGTCTGAGTAGGTGTGCCCGAACTCTAATTTGAGGAAGGTTTGAATTTTTTTGGGGGAACATTCAGACCAGTTTATGAACACTTGATGACTCTCGTTGGATAGCAAAAAGTATCGGTACTGCTTGGTTCAAACATGAGGGGGGAGGAGAGGGTTGTTGATCCACGTTGGAGTTTTTTAAAATAAGAATCTTTATTGATTAGAAATATAAGAATATGTACAATTTCATCCATATGCTCCTCAAAACCAATTCTTAGTCACAGAAAATTTAACGTAGCAAGTTCATGAGCTAGCTTATTCGTTTCCGTATTATAACGTTCAAACCTCGTAAGAGGAAAATCAACAGGCGAATAAATAACAATCATAAAAAAACTGCCACCGTCGCTCCCGTATAACGTCCTTCATTCTTCATGGTATTAATGATTTCCATATTATCAGAATTAATAACAAGACGATTGCATCCTGACTTTTGTGCAAGAAATAAGCCGAATTTCATAGCCAAAGCTTCTGTTGTCAAGACGTCAACACACCGATCAATCTTCCAATTCCCGCCAACAATGAATTTTTCTTTATCATCTTTGAGTATATCGTCAGTTGTGCCCCTAAGCAGATCATGATTAACAGATGTATCAACATCAAGCTTTACAGAACCCACAGGAGGTCTAATCCATCCCTCTCTTTTACTAGTTGCATTGGGGGAGCAATCATTAACAAGATTTGTCGTTATAGCACGAACCCTCATAAAAGTGTGGTACGCATCTTGAGACATTTCTTCATGAACCAATCTAGTACGTATATCCCACCATTAAATACTAAGTGGTAATAGCGATCGATTCACGAGCATTCTAAGGCCCAGTATAGATAGATCCTCGTCTGGCATAAGAAGTGAGAATTCAAAGACCGCCTCTCTCGTACGGTCAATAACACAAGCTTTACTAATCACTTCGTCCATCCTCAACTTATTCCAAACCTCCTTTGCTTTCTGACGAAGAAACATCACATGCTTTGTATCTTCTAACCCGCTAGAACACGATAGACAAATGGACGAAATTTCTAGATGTCTATTGACAAGCGTAATACGATACGGGAGAGTGCCAGTACGCCAAACGGGTGACATGACACGGATTCATGTTGGAGTTGGCGTTGCTTGTAACAGAAAACACAGAACATGGGTAGGTGCAAACTAACTAACACGCGTGGCCCACGTTTCAGAGATGCAGAAGAGGGCCATTTGCTTTGCTGCCTGGCCTAGTTGGTCCACCTCCAGCTGTCCTCCTCCTCAATCATCCATCTTCTTCCCCCAAATCCAGCTTCCTCTTCTTCTTCTCCCCTCAACCCAAACCCAAATCCAAATCCCCCAACCCACCGGCGATGGCGCGCGGCGGCCGCTCCGAGAAGGGCGGCGGCGGGTGCGGGCGGTGCTGCCTGGGGTTCCTGCTCAAGTTCCTCGCCTTCCTGCAGGCCTTCGCCGCCCTCTCCGCCGTCCTCTACGCCGCCTCCATCCTCTCCCGGTGGGCGCGCCACCATGAGCTCCACATCCACCACCTCCTCCCAGACCTCTGGTATGTACTACTACCATCTCTTCTGTCTATCTCCCTCCCGCCCTCCACTTCCCTTCCCACCTGTATCTGTATGTAATGCTGATCCAACTTCTTGGCTCGCAGGTTCGCGTGCGCCGTCATGGCCGCCGGCCTCCTCTACTGCGCCATCCTCCTCGCGGGCTACGTCGCCGCCGAGACCAGCAGCGGGTGCTGCCTCTGCTTCGTAAGAACCACCACAAGTTACTCATACCCATTCATTCATTCACTCCCCCTCGTGCTTGCTTTGCTTGGGAACATTCATATTCATATTCATTTGTTACTGATGATAACAACTAATTCCAGTACACCGGCTTGGCAATGGTGATGATGCTGCTCGAGGCCGCCGTGGCCGGACGCATCCTCCTCAACGAGCATTGGATCCAGGTGGATTCATTGGATGCACATTCATTCCCCTGACAGTAATAAGTTCAGTTCAGTTGATCAAACCAGAGCACTGATTGATTCCTCTTCTTCTTGCAGGATCTGCCGTATGACCGCACAGGAGAGCTCGAGAACCTCGTCTCCTTCGTCAATAACAACCTCGACCTCTGCAAATGGGCTGCTCTCGCTACCTTTGCCACTCAGGTGCGTCAGATTGTTATAAGCAAGCATTTTCATCAGCTCAAACGGCACACCAAGTATACACATGCCTTTAAGTTGTATGCTCCAATTAATGCTCTTTCACAGTAATTTCCATTAGTAATACTCCCTCCGTTCCGAATTACTTGTCTTGGATTTGTCTAGATACAGATGTATCTAGACTCATTTTAGTGCTAGATACATCCGTATCTAGACAAGTCTAAGACAAGTAATTCGGAACCGAGGGAGTAACTAATAAGATAAACAAACATACTCTGTTTTCCTTTGCACCTCGAGGGGGATGATCTGATCTGTTTACATGTACAGGCACTCTCGCTTTTCTTGGCGATGGTTCTACGAGCCATGGTTTCACCCACGAGTAGCGACTATGACAGCGATGAAGATTTTGTGGTCATAAGGAGACCGCTGCTTATTGCCCAAGGAGCTCCATCCTATCTCCCTACCACGGCTGACCCCAGGGGTGGTCATCCGAACTTATGGAGCTCATCAATGAGGCAGAAGGTGAGAATTGCTTATCCTCCAACGCTTGCTTGCACTGATTTCAGATGGGACTATGCAACCTAAGCAAGAGTGTGCTATCGTTAACGATAATACGTTTGCCATATCTGTGCAGCACTGTTCATCCTAGCAAACTGAAGAATGTTTTGAATTGTTAATCAAGCACATATTTTGCTTCATCGAAAAAAGCACATATTTTTCCTTTTAGTTTCAATTTGTCAAGATTATTTTGCTGGAAACTTTTTATATTTGCTAATACTTTCATGAGTCATGGCCCTCAGCTGCTCGATACCATAATTATCTTGTACTCTACAACTACATGTGTAGTCCAGCGCAGGATTTAGAAGTTTAGTACACAACCTGATTGTAGCACACACCATAGTTGAAGCATTTCTAGATGAGTACTAGTTCGTTTTGTTTACTCCTACAAGGCTATAACCAAGCAAGCAATCTGAAGAAAAAGGTGTTAAAGTTGTATTGTTGTACGCTGATTAGTGATTACACATTATCTGGGCTGGATCATATGTTAGCTTTAGGGTCAAGTTAGTACTATCCTTTCTACCTTTTCAATACATCGAAGACGCAAGCCTTTTGTGTCGTTGAGTTGTAAAGACTAAAGACAAACTAGTTGGCTGGAAATCGTTCGCATACATTTCTTTAGTAGAGATGCAACAATAATGTGGAGCACGTTGATTGCAAAAGTAAAGTAAACAAAAAGGAGACTGCTATTGTCTTGCTGCAGTTACACACACCATTGTTTTAGAGTCATAAACCTTGTGCAGGTTGGAAAACAAATTTTGGCAACCTTATTATATGAACCAAACATGCCCTCAGTGGTCATTGTAAATGTATTGACGTCCCAACAGTGAGTCCTGTATTTCTACTTGAGATTGTGTCTGGACATCACTCTTCTCCCTAGCAAACTGAAGAATATATTGAGCCATTAAGCAAGCACGCATTTTTCTCTTTGGCTTCTATTCGCCGAGCTTATTTTGCTGGAGACTTTTATGTTTCAACATTTGCTGTTACTCATAAGTCATGATGCTCACCTGCTTGATAGCCTCTGTCATAATACTCATTGTTTTTCCTTTTTCTCTACCGTAATTGTTTTGTACTCTACTGCATGAGTCTGACAACCTAACCTTATGCAAAATCTTATTATCCTACTGCAGTTACTCACTATTACTCCCTCTGTCCCAAAATAAGTGTCTTAACCTTAGTACTCCCTCCTTCCCAAAAAATAAGGCGCGATTGACTTTTTACGGTCTTTGATGCACGACTTTGACCACTAATATATATCAATGTATATGGATTGAACATGTATAAATGGCATCATCGTATTTGTCTTGCAGAACAATTTTATTTCATATGTATGTATACTAATTTTATAGACATAGAATACATGAAAATCATAGTCAAAGTTCCGTGACGAAGACCAGAAAAGTCAAACCACGCCTTACATATTGGGAAGGAGGGAGTACAATTTTGTACTAAAGTTAGTATAAAGTTGAGACACTTATTTTGGGACGGAGGGAGTATTTTATAGTATGAAAATCTTAGAATGCCTGACAAACATTTCATATACCATGAAAGGCTATGACGATCTAACCTCAAATGAAATGGCAAAAAAATTGTGCAACTTTGTTATATGAACCAATCATGCCTTAGTTCGACACTGAAAATGTATTCCCATCCCAACAGTCCTGTGTTTCATCTTGACTACTATATCAACTGAAGAGAATGACAGCTAATTCATATTTTCCTCCTGTGTGCCCTCTAGTATGGACTGAACTCCTCAGGGGACTACACCTACAACACACTGGATCAAAATGCAGTGCGACCGCAGTGAGAAGCTTCTGTGTGACAGGTGATGAGGAAGGAAGGGCATGCATGGCCTTGTTGGAAGCACCTGTGCAGCATACTCGTTGTATATCGTAATATTCCATTGTGTAATGCACACTATATACATTTGTGCACCCATTCACCCTGTCAATCTCGAACTCATTGTACATAGTTCCATTGTTAGTGAAGATCGGCTAGTTGGGAAGGACTTGTTGTCAACATTTCGTTGGATGTTTATTGAGCTAGTTAGAGATAGCAGTTTATCAAGTGATTTTTTTAAGTAATTTTACTAGCATAGTTTCACTTGTGTGGTGAGATAGTATTATTAGGCCGCCAATTATTACATGCCATTTGTTCTTAAAATTCCTTTCCAAGTTAAAACATAAATAAACTGAAATAACACTCATACAAGATGGTGGTATACATTTGGAGATCACATGATTTCTTGTTAAAAACACAAAATCTCAAGATGGTTTATCACTACATTGTAGAAACTAGTCCTAGAATTCATCGCTCCATTGTAATTAAGTTGTAATTTTTTACTTGGGGAAAAGGGCAAGGGTTTCAATTTTTCACAAATAGATAAGTTCTTGGTTTTTCTGAAAGAGAAGATGAAACGGTGAACGATGGTGAGCCGATGTATCACCTGACACAAGCGAAAATTAGTAGGATTGTCAAATATGGGGAATTTTTCGCAGGCCGGTGATTTAGATTAGAATTGTGTAATCTCCATTAACATACATACATAAGCATTGGTCATTTTGCTTCTGGTCCATTATCGATAGCAATATTAATAAATTGACTTATCTCCAGATAAAATTATTCTTCAACAGGACAGCCGTCAGTTAGTACCTGAAGCAGGATTGAATTCAAGCAGGCAGGACTGAATTCTCTCCAATGCTACAAGACAGTCCAATCGTATGCAAATCCAATCCAATGAGTGTAGTGTTACGAACGCTTTTATATTATGGGACGGAGGGAGTAAATCCAAGGAGCAAGCAACGATGCTGGATGTCTAGCTAGCAAGCGCTCTACTACCTCGCCTCCAGCAGCTAAAGAAGGAGCTGATATCGCCAACAAAACCTCCGTCGTCCGTCCGAGTACAACGACATTGGTAAAGCAAAATGTCCGACTAAGAGACAGAGTAGCCCAATGCTCGTGCAACAGTGACCACAAACTTGTACTATGTCCATGCAAGATTATCCCAAAAAATGGATAGAATCTGCCAAAAGGGTGAATCACGGGGGTAAAAAAATGAAATGAACTCTTTTAAGTATTCAATGTTCTTATTCCCTGCAGGTTAGATAGATAGCACACGTGCTAATTTAAAGCCCCCTGGTTTGCAAGAAAACGGACGCCAAAGCCCAGTCCGTGGACCAATGAGGACCGTATTGAACGGCAAACTATGTCCGAATATTTATGTCTGTTGGAAAATAAGCCACGGCGGACATGTCTAGTGCGTGTGTGTGCGTGCGCTGGGCGTGTCGGGCGCTGGTCCGGACCGCGCCAGGTCCGTCGCCGTGCGTGCGTGTCTTTTTTTTTGAGCATCAGTACAAACATAAGCGCTCATATACACGCGCATACACTCATCCCTATAAATGCACACACGCACACCCTACCCCTATGAGCACCTCCGAGAGACTGAGCCGGCATATCATCTTGAGATTTACGAAGTCACCCTAGGCGCCTCGTCGTCGACGGGAACGTCTCCTCCCACTGAAAGCGCATCGCCGGAAATCCTGAAATAAATTCAGGAATAATGCGAGCACCAGGATTGGAACCCTGGTGGGTTGGGGATACCACTGTCCACCTAACCAACTCAACCATAGGTTGATTCGCGCGTGCGTGTGTGTCTGGGCATAGTCCGACCAGTGCATGGGCATAGTCCAACTAGTGTATGGGCAGTGTGCGGGCGTGCATGTATGGCACCGGGTGTGCGCACACTCGATGCGTGGATGTAGGGACAGGTAGTTTGTGTGGATCTGCAGGGCGCGCACGTGGAGATCGCTGCGCCGTGTATGTGCACGGAGAGGGCGTGGCTAGAGCGGGCTGATCGGGCATGCGGCTGGGTAGGAGGCGTGGGGATCGTGCCCCAGCGCCGCCTCAGGTATAAGACCCCATTGATGGTCGTTGTAATTGCTGTGGCGACAGAGCTCTGGAAGGGAAAAAAGGGTTGCTGTTTGTGCGCCGGAAACCTCCCTGTGTCCACCGTGTTCTCCCTCCTTTCTTCTTCCTCCCGTTCGAGCGAGAGTGTGCAATAGAGAGAGAGAGCGCGCGCGCGCTTAGGGCTAGACCCTCACAACGTCCGGACTCGTATACAAGTGTTTTGAGGGTGTGCGTTGTAGATGCCCTTAGGGCTAGTAGTAGAAGCATTAGCAATTGTGGAAACAGCAAATTGGTTTTTAATCCATATTAACTGTTGCTGCTTTAGATAAAGGGAGTCCAAAATTATATTTTCTGCGATTTAGAAATAGCTATCCTCTTTTTATTTCAAAAAAATAGCATTTCTGTTTTTTTTTTTGCAATGGAGCATTAATGTCTGAAGTGATATAATCGTACTTCTGAATATGTTTGATGTCCCTGGTTTTTGATCACTTGATCGGCTGCGGGTGCGTGGAGTCGGGGGCACAGAGGAAGAGGGCGGCGGAGCGCAGCGCACCAGGCCACGCGCGCGCGTCTGCTGTCGACGGCGTGCAGCGCTGGTCGTGTGCATGCGCGCCCACGCACCCTTGTGCCTTGTGGACGCTGTGGTGCGCCATGCTAGTCGCCCGCTCGCTGGTGCGGCCCGAGTCGCCCGACTGGGACGGGACTCTGTCACCATTCGGCGGTGATCTGCTGTGCCATCTCCATCCCAACTTTGCTCGTCGCGGTCCCAATGCAAGGTTCCAAGTCTTGCTTTGCTGCTCCCACGTGCTGACCGACTGAACAGTCCTACCAGCTACAGGTAGCCCCGTTCTAAAATCTAAACGGCGAAACTAAGCAAGACGATACCCACCGCACATGCACTTGTGCGCCCCGATCTTCTGCTGCAAGCGTTTCTGCTTGCTTCGTTGTGCGCGTTAGTTCACCGATCCTAAACATGGGATTGTGCGCAAATTCTTATCTACAACAGTTTCACAACGGCCTGCACGGCACTCACTCGACAATCTCTCTGATGATACATTGGTGAAACGGCTGAACTTGTTGTGAACATGTTGATACACGGGTGCAATCTTTCTGTGCAGTGCAGAGGAATACTGGTACTAGTAGCATTTTGTTCTCTCCCCGCAGACAGAAATGAGCCCTGTGCTGCTTCGATCGACGCTCTGATTAAACTGATCGAGAATTCCGGGACCGAATCAAGATGAGTCGATCGATTCAGGCCGCACGCATGCAGATGAATCAACGGACGGCACGCACATCAATCACACGAGTAATTATTAACAACAAGACAGACTTGCAACAAGAGAATGACTTTAGCTTTACAGTCCGATCGAATTCAGCAGAAATTGAGATTATTCTTCCGCCCAACACGCATCAGTCAGAAAATTCAGACACCAACCAAACAAACGCCTACCACAGCACCAGCCACTTGCCTGCCTGCAGCGCCGCCGATCGAGGCTCCCACCACCCGGCCACCATGAGGTCAGGTCAGGTCAGTAGCACGGGACGACGACGCAGCGCCTGCGCCGGGGCGGCGGCGAGCAGACGACGAAGAGCAGCATGATGACGAAGGCGGCCATCACCAGCGGCAGCAGGTTGAACCCCGCCTCGTCCTCCTCCTGGCTGCAGCACATCTTCCCCATGGCCGATCGCCTCCTTCCTTCACGGGCGGACGGTGGAGATGAGGAGTTTCTTGGCTTGGAGGACGAGGAGGAAGGAGGAGACGAGACGAGGAAGAAGGGAAGAAGTTCTTTCTTGGGGCAGTGGGATTTCAGCTGTATCTATCTATAGACCACTCTCCCTCTTTCCCTCCCCCTCTCCGCGTCCGGTGGGTCGGTCGGTCGTCTCTGGATGAAACTTCTACACTATTTCCCTATGGCACTTCTGAAGTTGTGATGTGAATGGAAGGGTCTCCTCTCCCCTGTTCGCCCGCTTGCGTGCTTTGTGGCATCATGTGGGGTGGGGTGGGAGCGGTGGTTGCGGCGTCGCCGTCGAGCTCTTCTATTCCTCTTCCATGATGGGATTTCTTTTCGCTTGTTGGGACCGTCTGGTTGGGGACGCGACAATTGAGTCGAGTCGACCAATCCATCAATCAATCACCTACGCGCCCGCGCGCACCCACCGCGAGGACGGATCCAGAGCTAGCCCACTACCAACAGATCACGATGGGGTTGCTACGGGCAGCAGGTCGCTACGTAGGAATTCAGCATGCTTTAGTTAGTTAATTACTAAGTAACTGACAGTACAAGTAGTCTGGTCAATGCGTCTTCTCCTCTGTTTTGGTACTGTAGTTGACAGTAGATCCGTACGTAGTGTCATTATCGCCTGGCGATTAGTCTAAACCTCGGTTGATTTGGACGCCGGTGAAAGCATGGCTGGAAGGAGCCGCTGCCTCTACTGAAAATTCCGTGATGGTGAAATAAGACATGACTTTGTTTTTTGCTGCTCTGTTTAATGCGTGCTGTTCAGCAATCAGCGTGATTGCATGTATAGATATCATTGACATTTGCACTGAAAGCTGGTATGTACGCATGATTGGGCACGCAAGTGGCGATTACTCTACGAAAATTTGGGCACCGATACGCGCATGAGTAGTATATTTTCATACCGAGAACAACTTGCTGTCAGCGTACGACCTTGATCGGGGTGCTTACTGCGACTAGGTCAGGGTCTCCCACCTTCCTAAATCCTAATGTAAACATATACCATCGCGAATTCCCAATGATGGGGACGGCAATGCGAAAGTACGTTTCTACACCCAGAAGCAAATGCTCCTGGTGTGAACAGTACATCCAAAAAAATTCGAAAAAAATTCAAAAAACTCTGAATTTTTTGGAGACATACTTTAGCAAATGTTTGTCGTGCATGCATAATTTCATCATGAAATCACATTCGTGCAAGTCATGCAAAAAAAAAAACAAAATCAAAGCTTCAAAATGCTTTTCTAAGTAACATTTCCAGAGCATCGATTTTGTTTTTTTACCACGCCTTACACAAATGTGATTTTGCGATGAAATTTGGCATGCACGACTAACATTTGTGAAAGTATGTCACAGAAACTTTTCAGAATTTTCTGAAATATTTTTGAATTTATTTGATATTACTATTCACACCAGGAGCATTTGCTCCTGGGTGTAGAAACTCCACGTCCACGGCAATGCTACTACTCCTGATGCATCATTATATTGCCATGCATTTATTCGTTCTGAGAAAAGGAGAAGCTGACGTGCACCGCAAAGGTACACGCCGACCTAAATTTCTATATTTGCCACTCTTTTCTGTGTAAGTGTAAGTGTGGGAGTATTTAAGGAATTTTACCCCTGCTTTTGCACCTGTTTTGTATTTTTTTACAGGAATTTTAATCCATTTTACCTCATTTAATGAAACTTGTGCCGCAAACCAACATGTGATTGGATGGTTAGATGAATATTGATATCCCCGGTCCATCATGGTTCTAAGTCCTGGTGCTTGCATTTATTTATTTTTTGTTTTAACTATGTTTTGTTAAGCTCTCCCGAAATAGGCTTTCGCCCCGCTTTATAGATAAAGCATAGGTCCATACAAGCATCCAAGTCTGAAACGTGAAACAACGGCTGGGGCCACAGCACAAGCATGCCCAAGAAAACACAAAAGAAATTAGGAAAAAGAAAGCCACCTAGTGGCAGCCGCCATGCGGCACTGTGATGAAGAAAGTCGACGACCGTAGCAAGGAGCGCCTCCAGCATGGTGCCGAGCCGGTCGCGGTCACGCTGCCTCGATAATGGGTGCCAGTGCTGCAGAGAAAAGCGAGGAATTTGAAGTATGAGTCAGAAGCCTTCTGCGGGAGGACCTTCTCAATCACCATTTTATTACGAGTCGTCCATAGAGTCCACGACATCGCTGCAAAAATGAGCCAAAAAATGCGGCGATGTCGCGATGGCCGAGTAGCCCTAAGTTGGAGGAAGTCCACAAGGTTCAAGGCCTCTCAATCGGGCCCCGACGCCTCGTGTACGAACGTCCACATCACCCTCGCCGCCGTATAGGAGAATAGGATGTGGGTTTCCATCTCCGGTACCACGCAGAGGGGACACATGCCATTCTCTGGGCCGTGTCGCTTAAGTACCCCAGTCCCCGAGGGGAAGCGATTGCGCATGAGCTGCCACACGAAAATCTTAATCTTCAAGGGTGCAGGAGTTTTCCACATTGGTTCTAACCAGGGTGTGGCCGGTCACCGGCATAGAGCCTGGTATGGTGTAATTTCTATCAAAAATAATAATTCAAATGAGGGTGGTAGAGAGTGAGATTTAATTTTCTTGGGTTTATTTTTCTGTGATAGCGGGTGGTATAGTCTTGAAGCAAATATATACTTATAATTCATACTTCACATTTTGTTTAAAACATGGTGTCACGTTAAGTTTAGTTCAATAGTTGTTCTCTTTTTATTCATCATTCGGTTACATACTGTCTAGATTTTATTGTTTTTAAAATATAAATTTAGAACACTCCTAAATTTGTTTTTCTACTAGTTTTAATTTTGGTAAGCACATATTTATGCATTTGTTTCCACATGGTTCCCTAGGCAGCGCACATAACATAATCTAGTTTCATCATGAGTCACCACCCCCTCCCCCAAGTTACCCAAAAAAAAACCTCCCAAACATTTCTGCTTTTTAATTTGTACCCGAAAAAAACCCTCCCAAACATTTCTGCTTTTTAATTGTACAATTTTTTTCCTCAAATACCATAAGCAATTGTAGGTTAATTGATAGTGAATTCCACTTTACCCTCTAGATTAAGTTGGTGACACTTTCTACTAAGGTTGTCAGAATCACGATTTTGAATCGGATCGAAGCCCCGATGGTAGGATCGCAAATCATAGAATCTTCACTATCAGAATCGTAGAGCGTAGATTCTATGAAGTAAAATCGTAGAATCAAAGGGGTTAGCTTGGGTCGTGTAAAGTCGTAGAATCATATAACAGAATCACGATTCTGACAACCTTACTTTCTACCCATTTAGCAGATTAATTCTGCTTTTCCCTTTTGAAAGGTTTGTATCGTTCTGTCGGGTGGAGGTCAACTGTCATTGTCCCATGGAGCTGTGAGTCAAATGCCGCATCGGTGTCGCATTCCTCCGAGCGGCATCCGACGCACCAGATGGGACGCAGCTGGGCGACCTGGTAGACACCCGAGTTGCCCTATCTCAAACTAGTAAAATGCCCGTGCGTTGCAACGGGCTCTTGAATTATTTCACACATACAAACAATATAACACAAACACAATTATTTAATAACTGAAGTCCATTATTGCAATGTAATTGGATAACATAAAAGAAAAAATAACGACATGTCCATGTAACAAACTGAGTGATGTTCGAGCTGAACATCTATTATAAAACTATTAATATCTAGATGATGCGCTTAAGAAATTCTTTCACAATATCAGGAAAGTTTCCTCTAGCTTCATTCCCACGATGTTTTAGCAAGTACAATAAAAAATGCTTTCTCAATTCATACCCATCCTGCAGAAACAAGACGTGTAGTTAGTATGACAATTTCCCGCCGAAGGTCTTTAAAGATGTAACGCACAATACTCACCGCGCAAATCGGCTTCACCAATTCTTTACCGTTCCACCAGAGCAGAAAATGAAAAATAAAATAGCCAGACACATTCCTGCAAAAATTTAAATTAATAATATAAAAAATATAGTGATAACAAAAGTAAATATTATTGTTATGAATTCATTACCCGTCTACACTCGTTGGAACACAAGATGGAAATAAACGTTGCCATTTAGATATATCATAATTCCAACCAGGCATCTTTATTTCGAGTGCTTCTTTGAAATCCCTTGCAAAACTTTTTAATTTCAGTGAATGCCTCAAGTTTTTATCCTCTGACGATTGTGATGTTTGAATAGGATCCATAATATATAAATGACGTGCCTCTTTATCGATGACATACAAGATGTATCGGCCGATGGATGCATAGGGAAGATAAATCTACAAATGGAGTTATTAGAAACAACAACCAACCATTATAACGATGTACAAAATATTTTATTTACCTTATTGCAAGATGAGATTTCGTTCTCCATCCCGGGCCAGCTATCAAATAATGTTGTCAACGTCTGGATAATTTCCTTCTCACAAAACTTCTGACCTCATGTTGACTCTAGCATCATGACCTAAGTAAAAGAAGAAATATTGTATAAACATGTTGATACAAATGACACGTATAATGAAGAGTTACGATAACTTACATAAAATCATAGATCCATGTAGTGTATAGGAGGGTCTATGAACAATACTCCCTCATCACATGCCAGCATATGCACGGCAGTGTTGAAGCAATCATTGTCCATAGCCTGCTCCATCTTAAGTATGCACTGAAGTTTCTTAAGACTTAAGCTCATTGGATCGGGTGTGCAGCTCCGGACCCATACCTTCCTGTAACTTGGTTGGTAAGGAGAACAATAATATACATCCACACATTAAATATTGATACATGATACTTACTCCAAACACCCGGCATCATCGATCGACATGATGTACTTGCAGAGGTCGGCAAGTATTTGACGTTGGTCCGTGGGAATGATAGTGACTGGGGCAGGACGTTTTTCTTCGACTTTGTCAGAAGGATTATCCAGGATCTCGATACCAGAATTAGCTAAAGTTTCTTCGCTGACAGGTTGATGGTATATGGGACATCCTCTTAGCTTATTAAGATCTGAATCAAGCAAAATGACTGCTAATTTTTGACGAAAATGTTTCATATCCTCCTACAAAAATGATATACAAAAAATATATATAATATTTTTAGATAAAATAATGAGATAATGTATAAAAATGAAATACCTGGGTGAACTGGTCTGACAGTCCATGTGATGTCCAATATTCCATATAATTTAGCATAAACAATCCACATGATACGCTATAATATTATAAAATAATGCTTTAGAATATCACACAGATGAATCAAATAAACAAACCATTTTAACAATTGCTTACCCATCGGTTTGTATTGCCTCCTGAACTTGCTCTTCAACCGTCCATTTTGTAACATTGAGATCGGGCTACTTATCACCTCTGATAAACTCCGGACTCTGCTCTGAAAGTTTCAGCCATTTCTCGAGCCCCCGTAACTATCATATGAGAAATGTTAGGGTTGAAGTCAAACAAAACAAATGTTAAGATTAGTAAAAAATAGATAGTTACCGTAGTAGCAAGGTCATTGCGTTTGACATTCTCATCAAGTGAGTCCCATACTTGGATCTCTCGTTTTTTGGCATTGGCGACTGCTAGATACCAATGGTAGCCCGGCATGTTGATCGGAATGAATAACTGGTGTAAATATCATACAAATCACAATCACAATTAGATATAATTATTAACAAATCATTAGACATATGAACTAAATAAAAACAATCCATAATTATATGCATGGATAACAAGACAACAACTAACCATATCTTGCTGTAGATAAGTATTAACATGACGCACGATGCGATGACATTTTGATGGGTCGATGTCTCTTTCACCGTCTTCTTTTATCTGGCCAGATACAAACTCGTGCTAATAATGTGTACCTTTTCACCCGCTCTGTCCTGTAGATGGTCGTGAGCAAGCATGCAATATATGTAAGCATTTATCACCTGTAAACAACATTTAGAATATATTAATATTTTATGATATTATATATTCTTCATATTATTGATTACAAAGTTTGTGCAATTGGTCTTACACCGTCATGTAAGAACATATCATTTTTTATAAGGCATTTTAAGTCGTCAGTTGCTAACAAGGCATCTCCAATGTCCACGAACTGGGTATTCTTGGGGGCAGACTTTATTGATTCAATAACTATAATATCTCTAGGGATACAAACATATTCTGTGAAATTCATAAAAAGTGAGACAACTTAGTAACAAAAAAAATGAGCCAACTTAGTTGAATACAAAAGGCAAGTTCTTTTTAAGATCAATAATAATATAAACATATACCTTGTGGGATAACACGCAAATTAGCATCCTTTTTTGGTTTGTTATGAGATATAACCTCTTCGACGTTATTATGTTATGAATATTCGGCCCCTTGCAGCGACATTGCATCTGAAACCTCCATGTATTCTTTCTGTGCATCTCCAAAGTCCATATCCATGTCTCCTATATTCTGATTAAACAAGAATATAAATAGACCATTCATATTATGATCTATAATATACATGTAAAGTAAGGTTAGCTATATGCACCGTGTGTCAGTGCGGACTGTCATCGTTACATCAGTGAGTATGTCGGAACCCATCACTTTATATCTATGCTGAAATATAAATAGGATTTTTTTTGCATCATATAATGTGAAACTAACACAACTGTTTTATATGTGATAAAAAATGATTTTGATTATATTAGAAAAACATACAGTTCAAAACATTTTACTAATACATCAATTTAAGGACACAACAAACTATAATTTTCATATATAAGTAAGTGGTCATCTGAAATTGCTTAAATGATTTTAAATTAATTACATATGCTACTGAAATACGAGAAACAAAAAAGAACATGCTAACTAAACAACATTAACCAAGGATAGGTGTTTTTTATATGTTTTTGATCCTCTTAGTATATGTAATAACAATAATCACACTCTGGCCAGGTTAACATGCGCTAGGCAAAACACGGGAGCCTTCGCTGAAGGCAGGGGGCGACTGGGCTGGACCATTTGGATGTAACGAGCTCCAGCCGTGTAGAAAACTGGCTAAAAACTAACAACATGTAATATATATTAGAAAAAATATAAGGAGCAAATTTGTAATGGATTATGAACTATTGTAAAAAGCCACGGGCATGTTTTTGAAATAAGTTCAACACTGTTGTGACATGCAATGAACTCTGTATATTATAAAAATATGAAACAATATAAATAAAGAATAAAAAATTATAGAAAAAATATAAACAGAAAAAAACAGAGAAAAAGGAAAAGAAAATAAACAAAAAACACAACAATTGTATATTTATGTAATATAAGTTGAACAATTTTGTAATATATATTTCAATTTTTTCTAATATACAATTAACAAATTTTAACAAAACAGTGATTATATCTTCATTTAACATTTTATAATAAATGTTGAACAATTTTGTAATGGACGATGAGGTTTTCAAAAAAACATGAACATTTCCTTAATACCGTTGAACATTTTCGTGACATGCATTGAACTCCGTATATTGTAATAAAAACCAAACATTATAAATAAAGAATAAAAGAGTATTGGAAAATAATATGAACATAAAACAAATAACAAAAGAGATAAAGGAAAATAAAATAAACAAAAAAACACAATGATTATATATTTTTGTAATATAAGTTGAACTATGTTTTAATACATATTTGAAATTTTTGTAATATAAAGTTAACAAATTTAAAAAACATAGTGATTATATATTCATTGAACATTTTATAACTGTTGAACAATTTTGTAATGGATGATGAACTGTTGAAAAGAAACACGAACATTTCATTGATACTATTGAACACTTCTGTGACATGCAACGAACGCTGTATATTATAATAAAACAAAGCAATGTAACAAAAGAATAAAAAAGTAAGGGAAATAAAATATAAACAGAAACCCAAACAAATGAAGAGAAAAATGAAAAGAAAAAAACAAAAAAAAGCCAGGCCTGCCACGACGGGCCTGTTGTGCGGCCCGCCACCACGGCCCACCTGGCACGCAGGCCTCTAGGGCGGCACCAGAACTAAAGCGACGCGGCGCCGCCCGTTCCCCTCCCCCCGCCGCATTCTACCTTATCCTCTGGTCTCGCTCACTCTCTCATCTCCTCTCGTCTCACTCACACAAACCCTCTCGCTCTCTCCCCCCCCCCCCCCCCCCCCGCCGCATCGCCGCCCGCGTCGACGAGCAGGAATCCCCACTCTCCCGCCCGCCGGCCACCGCATCGAATCATAGCATCCACTGACCTTGGGTCTGCCTGGTGTGGGCTGCGCGACAGAGCGGGACGGATGGGGCGCGCTTCCTGGAGCACCTGCGGGTGATGCATGCGGTGCCGTTCTGGTAGGATCCGCGGCGGCCCTACTCTGCGGCGATGTCGCAGCTGGATCCGCATCGACGCGTCACTATCTGCAACGACACTACTCCGGTAAGCCACTACCTATGCCTGACAAATCGATTCAACGCGGGCTGCTCAGATCCGCCCCCTCCTCGTCTTCTTAATCACTGAACTCCTTCTCTCTTCTCTCTGTGCCGCGGCACCATGAGCAAACCTCACATGCACGGCGAGGATGATGACTGTTTGCCAACGCCGCCGCCCTCGGCAAGGAGGGATGACATGCACAAGCACTAATCACGGATCCACGATGGCGCTCCTCTCCAGCGATGTAGCAGGTGGATCCGAGGCGACGCATCCCGATCTGCAACGCAACAGCTCCGGTACACCACTCCCCATGGCAGATCCGCCCCCTCCTTACCTTTCTGAGTGAAAAACCCTTTCTTGGTCGGTTTCTTATCATCGGCAATGCTTTCGGATTAAAGCTCTTTCGGCAAAGCTCTTGCACGTTCTCTAAAAACAATGTTATCAAATACCCTCAGATGTTCAGAAAACAAGTCCCGAACCAATAGAGGTTAAACTATAAAAGAATGTGCTGTGGCATATAATTAGCTTTCTGTTGGTCAAAAATGGCAAGTAGCGTTCTGAATTTGTGTTGGTCAAAGCCTACATAGAGGGCATGCTAACTTCAGATGTTTAAGAGCATGATTAGTACAATCCTGTTATTATTAGGAGGAAGTGATGTATACATGACTTAGCCTGAAGGGGTCCTTGCTGTAGAAAAGTCTGATTCCTTGTGAGTTCCACGTGTTCCAGGAGACTGAGCAATTAGGATGGGAATTCTTATTTGATTTCTCTTTCCCTAGGGTGATGTGATACATGCATAGATTGTTACTCCCTTTATATTAACTAATGTTTGTATGTGTGAAATGTAAGGCTTTTGTTATTCCACATCAGTGACAAACTGACAACAATGACCAATGTGGATGACAAGCACTTACATCTGAAATCAATACGTGAAATGCAACTGCAGTAATGTGCTAGCGTAGCAAAAACCAACACAAGTAGAGAAAAAAAATATTGAGAAGTATTTCTGTTTTTAGATTGATGCACTATGAATGGTCCAATATTATGTTCAGTGTATATCTTCTGCTTGACAGTAGAAGGATCTTAATAACTTGCCGTGTGAGTGTTTTTTCTTCTGGTCAAAGCTAGGCATTAACTTTCAGTTTGCAACTTACAGCAACTGGCATCTCATGGACTGTTTGATGTATATGTCAAGGCGATGGGTGACACACACATTGATGATCATCACTCAAATGAGGATATTGCTTTAGCAATTGGAACGGTAATGTTTTTTTTCTACCATTATTTTCTAACTTCGCATTAGTACTTCTAGAAACAGTTATACGGATTATTGTTTACCAGAAGTTGGGATATCCATCTTTACCTCACTGCTAAATTTTGCATGCTATATTTCTGTTCTTTACCTGATTCTGAACTATCCTAAGTTTAATGTCCTGCTATCTTTGGAACTTACTGTGGTGACTTGTTTTGGAATTTTCTTTTAGGCATTACTTCAAGCACTTGGTGACAGAAAAGGGATTAACAGGTTTGGGCATTTTACAACACCACTTGATGAGGCAGCAGTTGAGGATATACTGGTATGCAGGACCATCTTCTGCATTTAGATACTATGCCTACAACCTCCATTCAGGAGGGTGCATGTCTATGTTGGGAATTTATGAGCTTATGAAGCTCTCAACCTTTGCTAACACATAACTAAATTACAACTTCCATCTGTCTGGTTCTTAACTTGGATAATGACAAGGCATTAAAATGCCATGTTCTCTTAATAGATGATTTCTCATGTTATGATAGATTGGTATGTATGAAGATTTTGACTGTTGAGGACTATTATCAAGAATGCTAGTCCTTTGGCTTTATTTTTGTCATAGTTATTCTGACTCATCCATCTAACATAGGCTGAAAACTTGAATGATAGCAATCAAGATGTATTTATTTTACTCTATCTTAATTTTGGGTTACCTATTTTTTGCTCAACATTTCTGACAGTTTGTGAATATACAAATATCTACTGAATAATTAAACTCTGCCTTGTTGAGCTTACATGTTTGCTAGTCATTCTTTTTCCTCCTGTATACAGGGTCTATATGGTCGACCTCATTTGAGCTGCGGCTTAAGTATTCCTACCGAGAGAGTTGGCACATATGATACACAGGTAGTATTTGTTGTTCCCTATGTCCCATGTGCATCACCATGAAGAATCTCTTGGGAATATGATTTCGTTATAGATAAAAATAGTCTTTGATTGTAAATATTCACCATATTTTAAAGATTTCAAAATGAAGACTTTTTAGATGTTATCGTCTATTACCTGTAGTTATGCACATACCTTAACTGTTTTACGTTTCTCATGACAGATCTTTCCCAACCCTAGATATTCTCGCTGAGAGCTCCTTGATGGAATCACTAAGATGAACTTACAAGACAGGCATGGATAAAACCATGAGGTCCTCAAATGGACAGATTGCTCGGGTAAATTGTTCTGCTTGCTTAACTTTATGTTAAACTTTTGATACATTTTCAGATTGATGCACTCTGAATGGTCCAGTATTATGTTCTGTGTATATCTTCTGCTTGACAGTAGAAGGATCCTAATAACTTGCCGTGTGAGTGTTTTTTCTTCTGGTCAAAGCTAGGCATTAACTTTCAGTTTGCAACTTACAGCAACTGGCATCTCATGGATTGTTTGATGTATATGTGAAGGCGATGGGTGAAACACACATTGATGATCATCACTCGAATGAGGATATTGCTTTAGCAATTGGAATGGTAGCGTTTTTTTTCTACCATTATTTTCTAACTTGGCATTAGTACTTCTAGAAACAGTTATATGGATTATTGTTTACCAGAAGTTGGGATATCCATCTTTACCTCACTGCTAAATTTTGCATGCTATATTTCTGTTCTTTACCTGATTCTGAACTATCCTAAGTTTAATGTCCTGCTATCTTTGGAACTTACTGTGGTGACTTGTTTTGGAATTTTCTTTTAGGCATTACTTCAAGCACTTGGTGACAAAAAAGGGATTAACAGGTTTGGGCATTTTACAGCACCACTTGATGAGGCAGCAGTTGAGGATATACTGGTATGCAGGACCATCTTCTGCATTTAGATACTATGCCTACAACCTCCATTGAGGAGGGTGCATGTCTATGTTGGGCATTTATGAGCTTATGAAGCTCTCAACCTTTGCTAACACATAAATAAATTACAACTTCCATCTGTCTGGTTCTTAACTTGGATAATGACAAGGCATTAAAATGCCATGTTTTCTTAATAGATGATTTCTCATGTTATGATAGATTGGTATGTATGAAGATTTTGACTGTTGAGGACTATTATCAAGAATGCTAGTCCTTTGGCTTTATTTTTGTCATAGTTATTCTGACTCATCCATCTAACATAGGCTGAAATATTGAATGATAGCAATCAAGATGTAATTATTTTACTCTATCTTAATTTTGGGTTACCTATTTTTTGCTCAACATTTCTGACATTTTGTGAATATACAAATATCTACTGAATAATTAAACTCTGCCTTGTTGAGCTTACATGTTTGCTAGTCATTCTTTTTCCTCCTGTATACAGGGTCTATCTGGTCGACCTCATTTGAGCTGCGGCTTAAGTATTCCTACCGAAAGAGTTGGCACATATGATACACAGGTAGTATTTGTTGTTCCCTATGTCCCATGTGCATCACCATGAAGAATCTCTTGGGAATATGATTTTGTTATAGATAAAAACCTTGTAAATATTCACCATATTTTAAAGTTTTCAAAATGAAAACTTTTTAGATGTTATCATCTATTACCTGTAGTTATGCACATACCTTAACTGTTTTACGTTTCTCATGACAGATCTTTCCCAACCCTAAATATTCTCGCTGAGAGCTCCTTGATGGAATCACTAAGATGAACTTACAAGACAGGCATGGATAAAACCATGAGGTCCTCAAATGGACAGATTGCTCTGGTAAATTGTTCTGCTTGCTTAACTTTATGTTAAACTTTTGACTGTTCACTTGATTTTAGCACGACATACATAAAAATGCAAGATAAAACATACTTCTGATACTATGCATCAACCATACATGATCCTAATATAACAAATATTACACTTTTATAGAGAAGATAAATATCCAGAATTGTTAGTACCTAGAGGAACTCGCCTTCTTGATGCTCCGTGCTTACACAAGGTACTCCTTGGGAAATTTTCCTCCAGGTCTGCTGTTGTGATGGCCGAAGGAAGAGCAAGGAGAGGGAGGACGGATGATAGAGGAGAATAACATATATAGGTAGGCCACACGGAGAATAACTGGGTAGCAGATCATGGATGAATCTAGTTCTACCATATATAACATTGTTTTCTACCATATATACCATTGTGGATGGTGCAGATATATTTCCTTTTTCTATCTAATGCATACCTGTTAATAAATTAAAAAAGATGTAAAAAAATCATAACTTACTAAAAATATTTAAATTATTGTATTAATTAATTCACGGCATGCACACTAGTCATTTTCCTGATTAGCTTATTCTGTATGATTTAACAGATTGTACTAATACTTATAATTCCATACTTTGGTAGTAATGTACAGTCTAAATGTACTATTTGCAGTTGTAATATATCAGAGACCACACAAGTTCGATGAATGCGTTCAATTCCAGTTTCTCCAAGGTTTCCAAATGCCAAAGGTAACCAATACTAATTCTGGATGCATGAAATCAACTTTCACTTGTACAGTCTAGCGCTGATGTTGATCAGTAGGCATTGACGTGGTATTTATGTATAGTTCTTTTTGCCAAATATATGTCAGGACTTTATGGTTCGTGCATTAATACGGGAGTTGTATGATTTATAGAAGCATAGTAAGCTATTAATCTACTGCGTACTATGGTAGTAATACAACTTACATTCACTGCTATAATTCAGCCTTTGGTGTGAACCTAAGACAACATACAACAATTGAATATTGCAGAATTTTGAGAACTCTTGGCCTACCTAGAAAGATATAAATATTTGCAACAAAATTGCTCTCAAAAATCTATCTTCTGCCACCTAGAGAGCCCCAAGACCACCTGAACTTTCAATCAAATGTATGATTAATCACTACACATCAACATTAGCTACCCCATATTCCAAGTGTAATAAACAGATCGAGTTTAATAATGGTCCCACATACTCCAAGTTTTCCTTGCTATTGTGATTCCGACCTGTGCACAAAAATAGTCAGAAATTAACTGACATAGACAGAGGAATTAGCGGGGAAGAAGACATAGAGGAATAGTACATGCTACAGAGTAATCGTCGGATGAACCACATGAGAGAGCACAACCAGCTTCCTCTTCCCAGCGCCAAGCCGCCAACCCCTCTGCATTCTCCGAGAGCAGAGCAGAGCACAGCCGACAACACGCCTGCTTCACGCACTTACAGGAAACCCCTCTCCATGCTCGGGTGTAGTCGTGCCCCTGCCCACCAAGGCACCAACTGCGTACACCAGGCCGGCCGCGCACTCATGCCATCTGCTCTTTGACCGCTCCGCCACCGAAACGAAACCTGTCCGAGGCAATGGCTGAATTAATCTTCACCTGAACCATGAAGCGTGGCTGCGACCTACTCTCGACCCGGATGCCGTACCCACTACCTCAGCTTCTTGCTCGTCCTCTTCTTCCTTAGAGTATTCCTGCTCATCCCAAATTCCTAGCGTGGCAGAGGTCAGAGCAGAGGGCGAGGTCTCACGATGGTGCCGACAAACTAGTGGAATAGGATGATGGAGGAAGAAGGAGAACTCCTTATGCGCCATCAACGACCGCTCATCAGCGTCCAAGACGCTCATGAACCATAGCTAACCCACGTCCGCAATGGGAGTGATCCTCGGCATAATTTTACGTGATTGGAGCGGGGCACGGCGGGTGAATATTCGTCCGGCCGGCAGAGTATAGACCGTCAATTAATTGCTACGTGCAATCCTAACCTCCGCTTTAGGCCGTTAGATATCATTAAGTGGGATAATCTGATGGCACCAATTAATCTTGGTACACAAAATGGGGTGGTTATACAAAAGAAAATTCTATTTTGGTTAATAGTAGTATAGATATTAACTTACTAATGTGTGCATCCATTGTTTTCTTAATATTATTTGAATGTTCTACACGATGATAGCGTGTCTAAAATTAAATGGTAGAGGAAATGACAGGGGGTTTTGAGCTGGATGCAGGCATTGATAAATGTGACGATTTCCGCTCTGTACCTCTTAGAGGAAAATGACAGTAGGTGCAGAAACCGTTGGAGGAACATTGCTGCCGCCGAAGGATGTAAATATCCTGTGCACACACATGCATTTGGCTATTTTATGGAAACCATTAAACCCTGGCGCCTCATCTCCTCTAGCGTCATGCCATATTACCCCTGTACAGCTTCTGAAATGGGGCTCACTAATCATCCATGGCACACAACCGAATGATTCGTTCATGACGTTGCAACAAAATCAATTAATAATCCAACAATATGGTAGTAAAACCAAACTTCAATAATACCAAAACCACAAAATGTTTGAATAGTTTGATAATACCAAAACATCCTCAATTTTTTGAACATACGTCTATAGAAGACCCCGTAAAGTTAGTATCGAAGTATTCTTATCAAAAATAAATAATTATCAAATCGATCCCTAACAAATCTGAAGTATAGGAAAATATTATTGGCATATCTGCATGCATTAGTCCATCTTCAGTTGGTTAAAACCCTCAGGGCCGCTCTAATCTCTGGCGGGATGTTTGCAGCAGCTTCATTGTCTTTGAACATTAGCATCTGGACCGTAACTTGGCGTTTGAGCTGTATTGGATCCTATGAAAGGTGCAAAAACTCAATCATTTAATAAACTGGTTGGATAATAAGTAGCACACATCAACTCATCATTTATGTACTTACGGTAGTGTTCATCCAGCCCATGCTACGCAAAGGACCATTCTGGTGGGCCATCTCCTGTAGCACAAAGAAGCCGGAGTGTTTGCTACGACAAAAAAAATTAAACATTATAACGGTCTGCATCTTATGTATGCGACCAATTTAGTAGCTTACCGACGAGCAGCACAGGACATGGTATCTTGTTTCCAATCCATGATTTGGGTATTCCAATAAGTGATCCTAGTCTGCAACACAGTGTTGAATTCTTCCTTCAGCAGTGTGATTTCCTTCCTCATCAATATGTTATGAGCGCTATCTTCAGGATCAAACGTGTTGAAGGATGGATCCATCACGACAACCCTCCTCCTCAGCCGGTTGACTACAAGTAATCCGTACGACGAATCCAAAAGTTTCAACGGTAGTAGATACTGTTTCAGGTCGACACATGTCAATTGGTATTATAATAAGTAAAACTAACTTAAAGAATGAGCGTCTCTTACAATTAGTGAGTTGAACACATCATATTTAGAAACAGGCTGGAGCACAACATAGTTAATAAGCGTCCTGATGCGCTCTCCTTGAGTCATCCAGGAGTACCTCAGGGCCTGTGACTGAGCATGAAACTGCAAGTCAAAATAATGTTTGCTCCCAACCCAGTTGGTGCCTGCGGTCCTCTCTACTTCACCGCTCGCAAGCTTACATACAACAAGGTTGAAGCATTCGGGATGAAATTTTGTATGAAAAAAAAGGGTGTCCTGGATCATTCGGAGGCTGATGTCGATCTGGTACGGCCGGGAGCTTCTTATCCATATTGAGCTGGAAAAAAATGCCCAACAACATTTAGGAAAAGACCTCAATGGTCATCTTCTAGTTTAACATTGTCTATACTAACCTATAAACCGAATTCATGTTTAGATTGGCTATCTTTCCTTGCTGTGTAAAAGAGTGTTACAACATGATTTGTATATAGCAAAAGAATTTATAATAAGACAACTTACTTTAATGTATCTTGGTCTCGAATGCCCATGATAAAGTCAAATGTGTATTCAAGTGCATCTTCCACGGCATGCATTGGTGGGGGCAAAAGAACCATGGGCGCAGGCACATCCTCATGGGGCCCGAGAACATCCTCCTGGGCCGCAGGCGCACCCTCTTGGGGTGCGTGCGCAGCGTTTCCAATGATCTCCACCATGGGATAGAAAATTAGTTCTCGATTGTAATTTGCTGATGGGATATATGTGAACTTGGGTGGGTTCATAAATAGTAGGCAGACGGAGTTTACATTGGAGAGTTGATATTGCCTTCCAAATGATCAACGTCGTTTAATTAAATCAGTTATTCATTTCCATGTATAAAATATTTTTTCTTGTGGACGGATATGATCTTTCTCCCAGTATCAGATAATATTTTCCCGATTCAATTATTTCAGGCACTTATTTTGTAAATGCAACAGAAAAGGAAATAAAATAAACAACGGTGTAACAGTTCAAAAAATATATACACTAAAATATATAACACATACACAACCAAACATAATGTAGTGGACTACCATGGTAAATTATGTCTAGCCTGCTGTGTTGCCCAACTTATATCTAGCCTGCTGTGTACGAGAGTAATATGAAGAGCAACATATCTTACTGTAGTGCCTCATCGTCCTGGACAACAATGATAAGTTAAAAAATGTATTCAATGGCATCTTCTAGGGCATTCACGTTGCCCGCAGCCTCCTGAGGGGCAGGCAAAGCCTCATGTGGTGCGAGCTGAACATCCACTGGCTCGTGCACAACCACCATTGATGAGAGTAGTGAGTGATCGAAAATTGGTGAAACCTGGGGTGGGTGTTTAAACAGGAGCTCCTCGTCGGTTATATGGCACGATCAGATACTGTTTGGCAGCTGCATCATATAGACTTTAGTGCCTTCAAAATATCACGGCAACTTCCAATGTTGAAAGCCAAATAATAAGAAAAAATATGTTAAGACATGGCAAGCGTGTTTATATATTTGTTAGAATATTATTACACATTATTTATTGTAATGCATGTAGATTGGTTTTATATTTTTCTTACTATATTTAGAGTGCATGACGTACATTTATAATAAATACTTCTAAAATTTACTAATACACGACAAATTCTGAAATTTATGTTGAACGGTGTTTTCTTCAAATGCATGAACACTTCATTCAAATTGGTGACAGCTGTAATATTTTCTTACATTTCATTGTTCAAACAGGAAAGAGGACATCAAAAAATAAGTATGAATTAGGGAAATAATTAAAAATAAACCTATTGAGATCAGCTTACAACTATTTATTGCATTTAATGTGTAATACCTATTGAGATGCATATGCCTATTTTTCCGTCCTCTGAAGCAGTCATTAGTGCCTCCTTTATTTTATTGTTATTTAACATCATAGGTATGTATATGTGGCTATTATGTTTAGAGAATGTTCATCCGTACAACACAAATGTTTTCTTCCTACCCACGCCCCCCTCAAATTTGAAAATGTTGGTAACGTATAAAGTTTGTGGAAAAATGCTGACACCTTCTTGTACTTTATATAGTAATAACTAAGAATACACTTTGATGGGGGCTTATGTTGGTTACTCTAATCAGGAACACATACAATATAATCAGCTGGTTATCAGAGACATCATGAGCATGACAGAGATATGTACATCATGAGCATGACAGAGATATGTGGACCATGTGCGAACTTGAAGATCAAAGGCAATTGAAGGTACGTGCATTATATCCAGCATGTTTTTAATTTGGCTATTCCATAGATTGCATGTGAGGATGGCCGTCAAAATAAACCTCGTATCATGTAGCAGTGCGTGTATGAATGGAGTTACACGATACGAGTTAGTATATGATGTGAGGCATGGCTGTAAACCTCACTTGCCGGCTGAACCTGCCATGGTCCATTACAAAATGCATCCTATTCACCTGGAGCAACAAACCTGCTCCTGACTGCACGGGTATTATAGCACAAAACATACATAGAAGTCAAAATTAATAGATAGAACCAAAACGAGCAGACAACATTGAAGCGAATAGGAAGCTAGAGGGATCCATAAAATCCTTTATTCCTTGCATATATATGGCATCCAATACATTATTCATATTGCCAAAAGGATAAATCTCTATTTGATCCCTACCAAAGTTCTATTAGCTTATTATATTTGCGACATTTGACTATGCATCAATACAGAGTCATTCGTCCAAAAACCTCAAGGACGCTGTAATTTCAGCTGGAATGTTTCCACCTGCTTCGTTGCCTTTGATCATCAGCATCTGGACCAACAATTGCTTTCTGAGCTGTATTGAATCCTAGAAAACATAAACAAAAAATTAATAACTTGTTGAAAAATTAATTGCACAACAGGCATACGTGATAGGAAGAACATAAATTTATAATTAACAATGTTATGGAAGACATAAACTTGTTATATATGCACGTACCGAAGTCCTGGACATGTTATGCCCGCGAGTATCATCTTGGTGAGCCATCTCCTGTAGGACTTTCAATCCAGAATCTAGGCTGTGAACAAAAGTCTACATATATTAGAACCTATAGCTGTGTGGCTATAATATGCACGACCAATTTAAACAATTACCGTGGGGCTGTAATAAATGTATGATCTTGTGGCCAATCAACGAGATGGGGATTCAAACCAGGCCTCCCCTGTTGCAACACACTACCAAATTCTTGCAAAACTATACGTGCTTCCTTTTTAAGTTCCTTGTCATGAAAGTCCTCTGAGCCTAAGAATGACTCATTGGAATGATCAATCATGAGAGTCCTCCTACTTTCAATATTAACTGCAACGAGGCCGTAGGAGGAATCCACCAAATACAACGGCAATAGGTACTGCGATAGGTATACAAAGTTAATGGTGAACAAATTGTATACAAACCAATTGTTAAGAATGAAAATCCTTACAATGGACGGGGTCATGAGCACGTCGTATTTCGGCAAAGGCCGTACAATGACATTGTTAATCAACAAATTGGTGCGTTCAGCTTGGCCTAAGCCAGTCTGAATCAGCACCCGTGCTAGGCGATGGAATCGCAAATCAAACATATGCGTGGAGCCAACAAAGTCTGATCCTGCATTCCTCCGTATCGCGTCACTAGTAAGCTTACGCACTGCAAGATCGAAGCAGTTCGAATTGACCCATGTATCAACTCGCATGGTGTCTTGGATAGTCCGTAGGCTTAATTCGATCACGAATGGACGAGGGCTCCTTATCCATTTGTGCTGCAAACAAAACAGCATGATAGCAAAGCTGTTAGAAAAATAAGGCTACCAAAATAATGTAATACTTCAATTAGTGGGCTAGCAGTAGTACATTTTTTCCAAACTTTGGACTGGTCTGGAATGTATGTATCTTCTAAATGGAATTGTAGTGTCAAAAACAGGAGAGAAGTACTATTCATTGAGATAAACAAATCTATTATGACAGTTATGAACAAATCTGTAGATGGCACATGTATCATACACCAGGACCCGTTGCAATATTCTACCGTGGCTTACAAATCTGTAGATGGCACATGGTAGTTTAAGCTAACGTGGTGTGGATGGTACTATCATGGGGTAATGTAAAAGGATAATATTAGAACATGGCCATTTTTTTGCAACCTCTACGTTAGATCATAAAACCTTATTTACAAATGATAGCATGATCCTAGCCAGTAAATGCATGCAATAAAATATGAACGTGGCCAACTAATCGCCCTGGATTAGGTGAAAGAACAGGTTTTTACTCGGTTTTAAAATAATAAGACAATAATACAAACTATAATGGCAGTGATCTGCAGCTAACAATTGCAATTAAAGTATAGATGGAGTTTAGGGCTGCCAGAACAAACTCTAATTCCTCCTCGTCTGAGGACACCATGACGTAGTTGTAGATGTACTCGACTGCGTCGTCCACTCCATAAAAAATGGGCATAGCAGCCATTACCGCGGACAGAAAGTCGTCTTAGCACCAGGATGAGCGAGCGAGGGGGCATTAGACAATGGTGGACTCACAGACGGGCCATATATATGATAGTCGGAGGGGAATTGTCCTTCCGCCCGGTCGGTGAGGCATTAGCATGTTGTATGGATTGGGAGGTGCCCATATCATTCCATCCGCGCATGTATCCATTACAAAACCTTCCTAAAAAACGGACAAGCTTATATTTTTATCCCATACTACAATAGGCAAATATATAAACGCCGAATATAATTCTATTATAGACGTCCCCCTTTCCAGATCGGAAGCAGGAGGATTTAACTTTCCTTATAAGCAAAACATTCTAAGGGAAAATTAATGGCCAAACTGGGAAACCCAGTGAACGTATGGTAGGATACTACATCGTATTGGAAGGAAATGACTTTAATGAATCGTTGTCATGTACTCGGGAGGTGGCCCATATCCTTCCATAATTATAAGTTGCCATAACAAAAACTATAGACATGACGATATAATCCATAGGCGCCTGTACGTTGCAACGGGGTATATATATATTTTCAGTGGTTCAACACCTATATAACATAATATAACCTATCCCATGTGGAAAAATCTATAACTTTACCGTTAATTGAATTATGCAACTACAGCCCACTTCTTTTACATGTATTGTTCGATATTCTTAACGCACGGGTATATCTCGATGGAGAGAAAAATTTGAGTTATAAAATACGTTTTTGCTGATGCACGTCTACATGTGCTTTAAGTAGTATTGTGCATCTAAATCACATGTAATTGGCGTGGGTAGCTTTAATATTTATTTTTATGTTTGAGTGCCTCATATCAATGTGGAATAACTAAGACACATAGGACGCCTTTTGGATCTGAATATTCCCGCCAAACATGTCTATAGTTTTCTTGATCACTAAAATACAACAGTAGTGAGTATTGTCATAATATAATAGTGCATGAAACACCTCACGTTGGCCTTTTATTCGCGCAAATCTTTAAAGATCAAGTAAGAGTTTGTAATGCTCATAGCCTTAAGAAAAATAGAAGTCGTAAAGGAAAAAATGAAGCAAATATTGTTTGCTTTATATTCCAACTGGAACTTAATCCTTACATGCGCGCCATGCGCGCACCATCATGTTAGGATTAATAAAGCATAAATGGAGGGGGGATAAGAGAGGGAGAACATGGACCAGAGAACTCAAGCGGATGGGGGCAAGCATGCGCATTCTTATCCAAGGATCATGCCTGTGTTGGGATCTCACGAGGATGCTCTAATTTATTCTATGATACTTCTGACGTCCATTGTTCCTTCCTTGAACAACACGATTGACGTACGCACGTGTTTCATCAAGTGTAGTCAGGCTGGCTTCATGGATATCTACAATAACAATCATTGTTATATAGTAGTGAAATTATATTACAGAAAAAATATATTGAAAACAAATTTAAAACATAACGCAGCCCCTACCTTGTAGATAATGATGATCATCATTAATATTGGGAGTGAAGAAGAATGTGCTCTCCCTCATAGTTTGCAAGCAACACTGCCTCTGATTTACCTGTACGTAAGTTACAGCAAACTTCTCGAACAGATTGTCAGTGCATTGCAAACGCCAAAACTGAGGCCCAACATGCTCTCCACGTACACGTAAGAAAATAATCTGCCATCTACAAACAAATACAAATGTTTCTATCATTGCAACAATAGAATTACAAAAAGAAGCATATGGTTATCTCATATTATAATTGGCGCTTACTGAAAGTTCATGAGGCCAATCTCGAGGGAAGGGACGCGGCGCATATATATCGTATCCCACTTAAATTCTATCTGACCAACATAGGCAAGGATAGCAACCACATCTGCAAATATGAAATCACAATGAGACTCTGAGTTGTACAGAGTAATATGCAAAAACAACTAACTAAATAATGCACCCGTTATGGTTTTGTCTCGTAGCTCAAAGATTTCTCCAAATTGTGGGAAGGACGGTGGGCAAATTATCGACGTTATCTGCTGCGCCGACATTGTAACCTCGGTCGTAGAACTTAGCGTGATCACAAAGTCCATGGATAGGTAACAGATATGTCCATCTGGCATTTCTGTGGGGTTGAACCCGACACGATTGAAATCATAGGTCCTACCGGTTTCTAGCACGCTGTTGAAACGGATTGCCTGGTTGTTGCATGCAATCGCTTCCATCTTTGTTCCCTAATATATTTACATGAAACATAACAACATTGAGCAAAAAAAACATGTATATCAACATTATTTAAAAAAATGTGGGCTAAAAAGTATTCTTACATGCCGATCGAGTAGTATGCACTGAAAGTACAAGTTTCCCATGCCATTCTCTTTGATGTGAGCCTTCCACATGACTCTAGCTTGAATAATCCAGCAATCATGATATATGTGTTCCATTTGGACGCGATGAAAATTCATGTTCCTGTGCATATAAAAAAACAATTCATGCCAAGGAGCATAAAATTTAGCAGCCAACGAGCATAACATTCTAGTGGCCCAATACAAATCATGCCAAATTAATACATATTATTAATGTTCTGCTTATTTGTTTTCTTCTTGCAAAAAGATCTATTGCATATGGGATAAAAATGTTTTTGAAAACATGCAGTACCCAATGCTTACCAAAAACAACCCAAACGAGATTACAGCCAGACCATCAATCTATCAGCTTAAAAAATATATAAATGAATGCTAATCTAATAGTAATATAATCAGGTGATTGTGTTAGTGCCTGCTACATCTGGTTTGTACACGATGAAAATAAAAGATTATGTAATTCAGACTCACTGTGCATCTGGTTTTAACTAATATACAAGATGAAAACAAGCCGACAATAAATGATTTGGTCGCCAAGCCTATTACTATGTTCTAGTGTATCCAATGTGCAAAACAATGATGATTATTTCAAGAAAAAAACCCGTTATATAGTGATGGCAAATAGACGTACTAAAAGATTATTTTATCTTGCCTGTTCAACGGAGGGGAGATGAGTTGAATGACGACAGCAGCTGGCGGCGGCGCCACCACCCTCTTAGATGTGATCATCCGTATGAGATCACCATGGTCGTCGTGGAGGAGATGCTAGTTACAATGTAGAAAATTTGTGGGCAGCGGTGATTATTTATATATATAAGGATAGTGGGCGGCGGGAAAATTAAATAGTGACCAAAATTTGTTTTTGGCTGGATAGGCCCCGTGGGTGATATATCTATATTCAGATATGTAATATTCGGCAACCTATTAAATATTGATTATTAATCAAGGAAACGTACATACCAAAATCGTTAAATGATCACTTGCCTGTGAAAACGCATCTGATTATCACTTGCCTTTGAATAACATTCTTTCTTTTTTATGGATATTTATTAAACTTTCTGATATTCACATTAATTATATTATATTTGAATTTTCCATTACCTTGATGATATATAAAATTATGATATAGGTAAATGCCCGTGCGTAGCTATGGGACAATAGACAATTTTTGTGTTTTCACATATATCATGCCTAACACATAATTTTACGACTGTCTTAATGACACACATACATACAACACTCAAACAATAGTAGAACACGCCCATTTATGCGAATGCATTAGCATCAACGTTATTAGGCAAATGCTCTCTGAGTATGCATTATAGCACAAGCAACAGAACACCGGGATCATTCTGAACGTAAAAATTATAGCTAATCTCTATATCTCTCTCAACGCGTTAGGCCTGGTTGCTGCTGCTCGTCGGCATCAAAATTACACATATGGATAGAGCTGCTCTGGCCCTTAAGCCTTTCTCACAAACACGCGCTCTCTCTGCCATACAGAGCAGCATAAATTGACAATCCCTAGCCGGCGTGGCTGCCTCTGCCTGAAAACCTAGAGGCACAAAAGCCACTATGTTCTGCTCGATTTGAGTAAAACATTGGAGGCCACATGAACGAACCTGTAACACGGATTAGTATAGGATCGTAGTGGATTGGCGGAGGAGATCAACGGCGTGGCGTCACCAGGAGACAGCTGGACGGCAGCGAGAGACCCTAGTATGCAGAAGGTGCACATAGAGATATGACCGAGATCCTGTGAATGCCTGCAATGAGGACTTTCGGCTAAGAATTAGGGTGACAAATTATATTGTCATATTAAGCTGTTTTTTTGGTGACGCTAGAATTAGTTTAACAAATTAGAGCGTAATCAGGGAAATAAATAATCTATATAAGGGGAGATCAGATTGTCATTGAGCATATTTATTACACAGGTAGCATGGTAACATCCATGTTAACTGAAAAATCAAACTTTATTATTGTTCAAGTCCAAACGGTTACACTGGATGAAAAAAATACAATATATCATCTCAACATTATTGTAGATCTCCTTATGCTTCGTCATTATCAGCTGGTGGTGGCTTCTTGTCACATGCTTGAATATGCTTCTCGACCACCTTCGTCAAATGATTTATGTGTTCAATCAAAACCTGCACCAACATGTTGGTATGCTTTTGTGCCTACAACATCTCATAGTTGTTGGCCTGCCAAACGTCTTTCCTCGATGCACTTGACCCCGTGTCACACTGGATATCCTAGCCTGAGGGGACATGTGCACGAGGGATGTGATGCACCTCACGATGTCGGATTAGGTTATCAAAATGGTTCGACGAAAGCATGGATGGGAATTGAACAGGAAGTTTACGTTCATGCATATTTAGTTTCTTACATCTCGGTGCAGATCCCTCCCCAACATTCCCATCTCGGCTCGGTTCTTCCTCATCTTGTTCCAGCTGACCAAGATCATCAGGGTGTAGCTCCCTCGTTTCTTCTTCTTCTTCATGATTATCATCAGCCCCATCGATGCTGTTGGAAGACGACATGTCAAATTAAGCTGTAGTGGCAAGGGTGCTAGAGCGGTCTGGTTTGGGTATGGCTGGTAGAAGGGTGTAGCATTTTATAGATGTTTAAGAGGAAACAATAATTACAAAATCGGAAAATGAATCAACTCAGTTGATCACAATCACAAATTATTCAATGGGATCAAAGTTGTGATTCGGCGTGATCAACCCAGTAGTATATTTCAATGAAAAACACCAAACATGCCATTATGTAAACACCGGATATGATCACATGCCGTAATCAATACTAAGTATGCCGATAATATATTATTTGTTTCCGGATATTACATCTGTATATTGACATCTTATATTTCGGATATATATTAATAACTCTGCATTTTGTAAAATTAAGTACTTTTTAATTTTTGTTTGAGGTTATGTTTTAAACATGCCATTAAAAAAATAACCTGCATGCTAAGTGGTAGGAAAAAATGTTAATCTCTAATCAAAACTTATATCATACGGAGTTTGTTTCATCCTCAAATCCTTTTGTATATCCAACTTCTGCTCCAAGTTTCACACCAAATTCTTCAAATACTATTGATGAAACCGTCTGTTCAAATTGTGAAGATGGGTTGAAATGTTAAGTCATCACATAATGATAGGTTGAGATGGCCCCGTTGCAACGCACGGGCATCCTAACAGGCATCTACAAATGTATTTTAAGAACAGAAAAAAACATGAAACACATCTCATTAGTAATACAAATGCAGTAGAAAAAATGTTCAACTACCATTTTCACAGAAGTACAGATATGGTTATACCAGTTTTTTTATCCGGGTAGGATGTCAAAAATAACTGCCGGTCCACATGAATATATTTTTTAGCCAATTGCACTTCAATGTTGGATGCAGTATTATGTTCCAGACACACCTCTGGGCACTATGGCAACTACCACATGACAACACTGTCACAAACGGCCAGGTCAATAAGGATTAGCAACCTAAACAATCTCTGTGGCTGAATATATCAAAAGTCATCCAAGCTTAAATTTTAGGAGTTATATATCTATAGTAATTTCCTTTATAAATTCATGTTGCTACGGTTAGATTATTTAGAATGGACTTGGAGCTCTATATATAATGAGCTCTCTATATATATTATTTAGAATGTATGCATTACACGCATTTTATTATTTATTAAAAGTACATATGCAAAATACTATTTCAAAAGTTGCACAAACTGATCTGATGCGTGTGTTGTACTTCTAATTCAAAAAAATCTGAATCTTTTAGTTCTAACATAACAGAATAATAGATATATAATAAGGACGCCAATAAGTCTACAGTAAACTATAATATCAAATTACCAAAATAAATAAGAACGGGTGTGATAACTTGGCTAATTTCAAAAAGTTCATTGACTGTCCAAGGTATTTAGCAGGCCAATAATTAAATCTGGATCACATATTACACACAAAAAAAGACGCTTCTATCAGCATGTGCATTTTGCAATAAAAACAACTATAGTAGAAAAACCATAACAGCGATGATGGTGCCATTACGACGACTGATTATTGAACTGCAGTGCGTAGCTCAAGTTGATCGAGTAGACATCCAGCTATCCAAAAAACGGAAAAAAAGATAGCTGTACAAAAACGAATTACAACATGTCTTGACAATCGCAAGAGTAATCAACATGTCATTACAAAACCTGCCTTGCGATGGTAGTCGGTCTTCAGCCTGTAAGGACTTCCTTGCAGACGATGTTCTTCATCGAGGTCAGTAAGGACACGGTCGTTCTTTTTCGCTTCTTTGGATTGTCCTTTTGCTTTTTGGTCTTCTCCTTCGGCTTCTCCTTCTGAATGAGTATCTTTATGTTTCTCTTCGCGGTGGCTAGAGACAAAGCAACATAGAGCTGACCATGTGAGAACACGGGATTGGGTAGGTAGACACCAACAATCGGGATGGTCCGCCCTTGAACCTTGTTAATGGTCATAGCAAAGCTAAGCCTTATAGGAAATTGCTTCCTCTTAAACTTGAACGGAAACATGTCATTTTCAGATGGGCAGAGAGGTATTCGAGGAAGGAAGACCCTCCTGCCAGCGTGTTGTCCAATCACGATTTCTGCATCAATGGTGTTCTTCTCAAAACCTCTAACAACAAGCCTAGTGCCATTACACAGTCCATTAGCTGGATCAATGTTTCTTAGAAGTATGACAGGACAGTTCAACTTTAGTTTGAGAGCATGCGGAGGAAGACCATTAGGAGTCAATCCATTCAGAAACTCCTGAGCATAGTAGCCATATGGGTCATCCTCCGCACTATCAAAGCTATGGTAGATTACTTCATCTCCATGAAAATGCTCTATCATGCGGATGTTTATATTGTCTACATTGTCATTGGTTGTGGAAAGGATTGCTCGAGATGTCATGTATTTTGAATCAGCCATGTTGTCGTCTAGACTAGGAAATACGTGGTCAATAAGCTTCTCCAGGTCGTCAACCTCGCCAGTAGACGGCAGACAAACATCTTTAGGGAGTACTATGTTGCCTTGATCGTCGACATCCTCAGTGCCATTGCCGACCCTTAGCAAGTAATCGACAAACCACGTGTCATTATGAGCCCTCATGTTGGTGATGAGCCGAAGCTGTCGCATACCCTTCCATAGATGAGAACTTCGGAGGGTTGCATCAATTATCTGGCCCCGCGACCCCCTTCTGACGACCGGAAGAACCTGCCTAAAGTCGCCACCAAAAACAACAGTCTTTCCTCCAATGGGTCGGTCGCGTACTCCCATGATGTCGCGCATGCTATTATCCAATGCCTCAACCGCTTGTCGCTTTGTCATCCTGGCCTCGTCCCATATTATCAATGAGGCCATCCGTAGCAGCTTGGCGGTCCCACTCTGCTTGGTGAAGCTGCACGAGGCTCCATCATCGCAACTCAATGGGATCTTGAACCTTGAGTGGGCAGTCCTGCCGCCAGGCATGATAGAAGCGGCGACGCCGGACGTCGCGGTAGCGATACCAATCTTGCCCTGGCTCCTCACAGTGGCAAGCATCGCCCTATATAGGAAGGTCTTCCCTGTACCTCCAGGGCCATCAACGAAGAATACACCCCCATCACCGCGTTCAACAGCCCCTAGTATCTCATCGTATGCGACCCTCTGCTCCATGTTCAGTGAAGATGAAAATTTTGTGTCATCCACGTCAAACTCAACGGTTGATTCCTCGATAACCTCTCTTGCCTCGCCTTCTGTTGGGTCAAACGCATCATCTATGATTGGAAGAGCAAAATCAACAATGTCTTTACCCATGGACTGCAACATACCCCTAATGTCAAGCAACACCATCTATTCAACCTCGTCAGGGGACGTGCGTGATCGACGATAGTCATCTGACATAGGCTCGAAGTGCCGATCCCATAGACCACGCACGTCGCCTGGCTCGCAGTGCACCAAGATGGTTGCGAAAAGCCTCCTAAGTGAACATGGCATCGCCCAATGCTCAACCTCATTAAGACAGTCGTCGAGCGTGTTGTCTGCCTCGATGAGTCCCAACCTTTCAGCAGCCTCTCGAAAGCTCCCACATAGCACGCCGTCCACGATGAGCAAGTCATTGAAGGATGTTTTGCCAGTAACATGGTTAAGCAACACACGCAGGTAGTATCGCTCCCCCTCGGCAGGATTGGCAGACACAATGCGGCCAATTTGAAAACGCTCGACACGCGGCTTCCAATACTTCTTTTTCTTGTGCCACGTAAAGCTTCCGGGAAAATTCTTGTCCAATATATGTCTAGCCCAAGGGTGTTCCTGGTTAGCTTTGACATACTCAGTTAACATGGATTTTGAAGCATTTTCGGATGCGACAACATTCTTCAAATCAGCATGCGCATTGAATGCAACCCTGTGCATATTTGGGAGATGAAGAGGCAACTGCAAGACAGGCGGGTAATTGGCGCAAAGTGGGAATCTAAATATCCTCCACATAGCCTCCGGAGGGGTGACCCACCTTGCATCAACGTATCTCTTGATCTCATCAATGTTACCATCGGCGTCGGGCTGATCGATGCTGAAAGAAGCCTTATCATGGCCCTTGTAAATGTACTTGTAAAGATATTTCACGGCCTTTATGCTAGAGCAGACCTCAACGTTGATGTGGCAATTGAACATCCGCAGTAGGTATGGGTTATAAGGCACAACCCATCTGTTGTCTAGCATCTTCCCTCGGACTTTAGCACGTCTTCCATCGTCTCTCCGTCGATAAACTGGGTATGAGTCCTTCCCCTGTGCTGTGTTCTCATTGAATGGCCGTGGATATCTGCACTTGCAACCATTTTCTTGCATGAAAACATTCTTCGGGTTGAGAGCACCGCATGGTCCGTGCATCATATGTTTTACCACCATTGCATACAAATCCGGATACTTATGCTTGTCTGGGAGCTCCGCGGAAATGAGTCGGTCATACTGCTCCGGGACGATAAGCTTATATGTTGAGTCCATGATCAACAAAAAATGTGCATGGGGGAGGCCCCTTTTTTGGAACTCGACTACGTATACATAAGCGACTACAACTCCCAGGATATGCTTCTTGAACAACATGTATTTCATGTGCTCTAGTTTTCCATAGAACACACGAGCCACAATATCAGGTCGGTCTTGCGCCGTCTGACCAGGCATCAACTCATTTGTTATCTCTTCCCATTTAGGATTGCAAGTCATGGTGAGGAAGATGTCTGGCTTCCCGTATGTATGGACAATTGCCATGGCATCCATATGTCTCTTCTTCATGTCGCGTTCGCCACCAGGGTATGTTCCAGGGAGCACTATTCTAACCCCAACAGCGCTTGCTCGCGTCTCCCCCGAAGTGATGGCATCAACCACTCCTTTATACAAGTCGGCACGAATCTGCGTCTGGTTCTTCCTGTACCACCTCAACCGACAGCTTTCAATCTTAACGTACATGTCGACAACCCATTGCTGCAGCAGTCGTGCTCCACAGAGTATGGAATTGAAGATTGCAGGCCGTGTCTGCAGCATATAACAGTAGTAGTCTCTGACGGAGACGCACAACCTACTATTTCCCTCTGCACACGATGGTATAGCATCAAAGGCATGACGTATGTGAAAAATAATTTATGTATTGAATCAAAAAGGGACACAGATGTCATATCTGCATCCTCATCATCATCATCGACAAGTTGAGGATGTAGTACAGCCTCCCAAGGAACATTACGTTTAGGTAGTTTCGGATGACAACCTAGTTCGCCCCTTGGATAAAATAGGGGATAAGACAACGGGTCATATGCTCCGGATGACACGCGTATACTATGCCTTTCATTGTTGTTACCATAAAGTGTTATCCTGCGGTCAAACCTTTTTGCCAGGTCGCTGCCCTCAACCCAAATTGCAGCAACCTCAGATGACAATGGTCTATTATATGTTCTTTGGTCAAGCCTCTTATCGGTGTTTAGGTCTATCCTATAATCATCAAGGTTGTCCTTGTGTGCACCCAAACTCCTAAATTGCTGGGAGTATGGATTTTCTTTAAGTATGTCTACTATCTTCTTCACGACATCTTGGTCTAATTGCTTTGTGGCCGCCTTATGATGGGTTATGGTTGGGTCGTCATCATAGAAGTACAACTGCAGATGTTCTGGACGTGAGCTAGGCCCGAACGAATGCACATTGTGATAGATGGTTCCGTGTACCTGGAATGTGTACACCCCAGACTTCATGTTTGTGTAGTTCTCATCAAGGCTGACGCCCAGGGTTGTGAAGGCGAAATGCCCATTGAAAAACCGTATGTTCTCACGAAAATGTCTGGAATCTGCATCCATGCTGGACCATAGCCTCATAAGCTCTGGGATTGGTTCCGGTTGTTTAAGCTCGATCTGTCCATTGCGACAGCAGAATCCGTCAGTCTCAGAAACAAACTTTCTGGCTTTGCAGTGTTTGCAGTTTGCGTCGATCTTCAGGACGTGGGTGCTGTCTGGTATGTTTGTGTACACACAGTCAAATGGATCAACCTCGATAGGTATAAAAGACGACATGCTAGCTTCATCTTCATCCTAGAATGTGTCATTATCGGATCCTACAGGCATTCATTGAAACATGATCATGAAAATAATACTCACATAGTACTACAGCTACAATGAAGATCCTAGCCTTCCAAAATCTGACTTAGACCATACCTTGGTCGCGATACATGTAGTACTCTTCATCCATCAATTCGGCTGGTGTCGGCTCATCGCCCATGATGGGCTCTAGGAACACATCGATGTCGTCTGCGGTATAGTTGTTGAGAATGTGACAAAGACCGCATTATGTCAGAACAAGGTTGATGAGAAGTTGCAACAGAACCAAAGAAAATATCTTACATACCATTGGTGCAAACACCGTAATTCGGCATGACCGCGGGAGGGTCGCCATCCGATGAATCATCATCGCCAGCTCGAGAGAGGGGGACTACGAGACTATCAGAAGTTGACATGGTAATGTCTGGACGTGGGAGTGCGAGAGATTCTTTGCACGGGGTGTTTTTCCTTTTAGCATAAGAGGCCTTCCTTTGAGCACTTGACTGCCCCTTCTGAATCTCGGACATGCTTTTGCGGCGCTGCACGCGTGACCCTCGTAACTTTTCATTCAAAACATCTCTATCATCAACTGTTAGTTCCATATTTTTCTTCTGATAACATGCTCGGCTATGAGAGTTTCTCTGTATCCTTTTAGCTCAGTCAGTGTCATGGGTAACACCGGAGGCGTCTAATGATGGAGACAATAATGTTGCATCATCATGGAATGAGTCTGTATAGTTAGGGCTATCAGCGGTGGCTTTTTAAAAGAAGGTGTGCAAGCATCATTAGCGAGGGGGTAATGTTGTCATGTGAAAATAATGTTTTAGTGAGTAATGAATATCAGAACATTCTTCTCGTACTCAAAAATAATTAATTTGCATTAAGATCAAGCATATGACTATTTGCATCAATTAAATTAAGTCGTGTCTACGGCAATGGTTATTTGTCAGTCAAGGTGAAAGTAAAGCAAATGTTGGTATGAGAAGGTATGTTATATAAATGAATAACAACCATATTTACCTGAATTAGATAGTCGCCATAGATTTTCATCTGCCATTAAATTATCCTTTTTCCTCCGATAAGCTGCTCTCCTAAGTGCATTTACATGATCTCTCTTGCGATCTTCCTCGGTTATATGACACGTTTCTTCAAGTATACTCTCGTCAACGTCTGGTGTCATTGAGGACATAGTTTAATTGTAGTGAGAAAAAAATGAACTGACCACTTTGATGACAATATTATTCACAAGTCGATTACCATTTTGATCATTGTCAATAACCAGACCAGATGTCTCAGTAGATGTAGCAGTAAATGCTGAATCAGAATGCGCTAATGTTGTATAGGCGGAGCTAGTTGGGTTGTCTGGTTAAACATGATTAATAAAATATAAACAAAATTTAATTGCTAAGAAATGAATTGAAGACAACAATGGTAATGGTTAGAACAGCTGATTCTTACCAGATAAATTAACGGCGTGGAGTCCATCTTCTTCGAGACCACGCTCTTTTTTCCTACGATAAGAAGCTCTCCTAAGGGCGTTTCTATGAGCTCTTTTATGATCTTCGTCCGTCATTGCGGCATTATCTTTGGTGACATTCTGGTCATCTGACTCAAAATGATAGGTCAGTATTATATTATGACATACCAAGTTTACATGTAGTGAGTAAAACGTAATCTGACCACATTGATGACAACATTATTCACAAGTCGATTACCATTTTGATCATTGTCATTAACCAGCCAAGATGTCTCCGTAGATGTATCATTAAATGCTGAGTCAGAATGCGCTAATGTTGTATAGGCGGAGCTAGTTGGGTTGTCTGGTTAAACATGGTTAATAAAATATAACCAAAAATTAATAGTTAAGAAATGACTTGAAGATAATATTGATAATGGTTAGAACATTTGATTCTTACCAGATACAATAGTGGCGCGGAGTTTATCTTCTTCGAGAGCACGCTCTTTTTTACTACGACAAGAAGCTCTCCTAAGGGCGTTTGCATGAGCTCTTTTATGATCTTCTTTCATTGTTGCGGCATTATCTTTGGTGACATTCAGGTCATCTGATTGAAAATGATAGGTCAGTATTATACCAAGGGGATGCCACGCATGAATAGTGATAAACAATGAGTAAATCATGTACCCGAGATCACAAGTCTAGGTTGACGAACATTCGTGATATCACCTAGGGCACGGCGTTCAACCGTGTGTCCATCGACTAGTTTTTTTTTTCAAAACTGGTGTCTTGCTAATGCGATAAGATTCACGCCTCCACGCGTTATTAAGTTCCCTATGGTCTACAAAATGAATTCAACATATGGTAGTTAGTGAATATCAACAGCCACTGCATGTGGCAAAATTTTGTCTACAACTCATGGAGATGACATTGGCACAAAATATAAGAAAACAGTTCCACAAGTTAAATGCCGCAAATATTATTCATCAACATGTAGGTAAACAAATTACCAGATTTCGACAAGCAGGGCTGTTGAACCTCTATATCTAACACAATGTCTTGGATTTTTTTCATATGCTTAGCTGCACGACTTTGTGTTTGGTCAGGTTCCTTTGATATATGACTTAGATCGATGGATCTGATGTCGTCTGCAACATGTCAAAATCATTAAACACAAAGACCATAATGTTTGTCGCACCACCTGTATATCAGGTCAGAATCGATGTTAGATAAGCATCCATGGGTAATACCAGTTAGCTTTGTCAGACCATCGTTATCTTCGTTTGGAGGTTCACCGCCTATAGGTTACCAATATGACAAAATTGATACATGTTGTAAATGAAACTGACCTTTATTAAGTGCACTATTGGAAATTTAAATAAGTATGAGTTGGTACCAATAGTATTTCTGCCAGCTACATTCGTGCGCCAATCAAGACTTGGATATTTGGAACCCAACAATGAATCATCATGATGGTCTTTAATCCGTTGCGAACTTGTGCCACCTGTAGAGTTGTACCCAGTAAAAAAAGTAAATCAAATATATTAAGGTATTTGTAATGCGGCTGAGCGAGTACCACCTTCATTTATACTAAAATCCAAATTCTTTATGTTCGGATCGGTGAATAAAGCCTCATTATGCTCTCCATCCGGAAACGACAATGTTAAATCTGTAGAGTAATAACCATCATGAATATAAGGACAATGATATAAACGTCGTATCTACATGGCAACATTACCAACAATATTCACACAAGCAATATCCCCACCATTTTGAACTATGGGTAAGATGCTTGCATTGTTATCTTCAACTATTGTAGAGCTTGTAAGGCCTGAAAAGCATTATGATGTAGTTTTGTGAATATCAGAAATGCACAGAACTCATGTGTAGCACATTATGATAGCTAGAAGCATGCCCGTATAATTAACTTCAACAGTTATCAAGCTTTTAAGGCCTGCAAAAGATGATAATAAAAGCTTGCGAATAACATAGAAATGCAGCATACCCGTAGTAACGCCCTCTTCTGGTTGCTGATCAACCGCCTTGCTTCTTGAATTACCCATAAGGACCTATGCAATTACACACAACTTACAATTAATGACCTCTGCCTGCTGTGAAGTAAGGATGAGGATTCATTTGACTGCTCGTGCGTTGACAATATAGTAGCCGTCCTCAAAATAAAATATAGGGATTACTGATGTTCTATATCATTTAACTGCTGTAGTGGCAATGACAATATGGTAATCATTTATGGTGTGCTGGCATGAGTCTATAGAATCATTGTGTTCTCAGCATAGCAATTGCCACCAGAGCATTGTAATTACTGAACAGGTAGTGTGCATTGTCTAAAGAGTATGAGAACAATATAGTTGGTAGTTGGTACGTCTGCAATGTCAGGCCAAGTTTTATTTCCCATTCAAAATGGTGGTTCATTTGGTAGGATCAAGTTTTTTCACCTTATTATTGTTTATGGTCAGACTGTAGGTGGACTGAATCAATTTCAACCATCTGATGAACATCTGGCATACAAACATGACTATTTCCTGTTGGCATAGAAACCTTAACCGTTGCATGGAAACTATCGGGCAAGTGTCATAACTACCTTATGTTTGTGTCACTTTTTGCATGTGATGCTGTTTCGGGGCTGGAAACTGGAGATCCTCTGAAGTTGTGAGCTGCAAACTCGATGCACTTGCCAGATGCTGCTGCTGATGACACCGTACTCGAGGGCCGTCACCAGCCCCAAACTTAAATGACTGTTGCCACTTGATGCTTATACTGACACTGGCAATGAGATGATTCACCACCTGCACGAATTAGGGGCTGACAAAGTGAGAAAAACAGGTGCGTCTACGTTGATACATTGATGAATGGTTTTATTTCCAATTCAAAACGGTGGTTCATCTGGGAGGGTCAAGTTTTTTCACCTTGTTATTGTATATAGTCAGACTGTAGTTCGACTCAATCAATTTCAACCATGTTTCACATCACCTGGAATAGAAACATTGACTATTTACTGTTGGCATAAGATCCTTAACAGTTGCATGGAAACTATTGGATTCAAGTGTCATAACTACCTTATGTTTGTGTCACTGTTTGCATGTGATGCTGTTTTGGGGCTGGAAACTGGAGATCCTCTGAAGTTGTGAGCTGCAAACTCGATGCACTTGCCAGATGCTGCTGCTGATGACACCGTCCCGGAGGGCCGTCACCAGCCCCACCTCCCTGTCAGTTATGTGCACGTAAAAAAAATGACCTTTGCCACTTGATGCTTATACTGACACCGGCAATGAGATGATTCACCGCCTGCAAGAATTAGGGGCTGACAAAATGAGAACAACAGGTATGGCCTCGGCATATTAGACATGTTGGTGTAATTTAACAATGTCAAAGTCATTGAATGGTGACGCAACATGTACTTTTTGATTTCAGGTTCTCAAATCTTGCACAGTACGACCATGGTCCTGATCCGAGATCACAATGTCAGTTTTTGTTCAGTATGACCACGGTACAGATCAGAGATCAAGAGTTGTAGAAGTTAGCAGTAGAAATTGAAAAGGTTAGAATACATAAACGCCCGACCTAAATTTGCAACCGCCGGTCCAGATAGTGTCCGGCGGCGATTGGATCCGCTGACCAGCGACGGATCCGCTGAACAAATATCTTTGCACTCGGACGGCGGCGTCGCCGGTTTTAACAGGCCGTGAAGGAGGTCTACGGTTTCAGCGTTCGTGACGGCGACCAAGGGTTTGAACGGCGGGGACGGAAGATGCGTGTAGAAAGGGTTTGGCGGCGGCGACTCGCAATGGCATCGAGGGCACGACGATTTCCCGGTCTTAGAGGTTCTGTTTCAGTACGATCAGATGTAATTTCGTAGGTTAACCGTGTTAAATCGTTTTAGGTCGTTTTTCCAGCTGTGAACCTTCCCGGTTCAGAAAGGGCGTTGCTGTAACTGGGTGTTTTTTTTGTCGGTCCGGAGGTGAGATGCGGGGGAACTGTGGGTAGCGGGAGGTGGGACGAAGTACAAAAAAACCAGGAAAGGTGGGACGAAAATTGACCGGCGAAGACTACCAACTGCTCCATTAAGAGTAGAAATAAGCGAGGGATTTGGAGGCGAAAGTAGCGTGACATTGGAGGAAGCGGCAATGCTATCGGTTGGTGATGAAGCAACCTTAAACTACAGGACATCACAGCCTCACGGGACACGTGATAGTGGGAAGTAGGCGAAGGATTTATCTTAGTGCTCCCTCTGTCAAAACGCTCTTATATTATCGTTGGTGTTCTTGGACCATCCATCACTAGCGATCACCCACACGCTGCGCCCTCTGCCCGCCCAACTGTTTGCCTCTGCTCTGAGACTCGCCCAACATGGGGAAACAAGAAAGAGGGCGATTGCTTGGGCCGAGTCAGGTGACCGACCTGGTGGTGCTGAACCATGTTGCTCCACGTTGTGTGTCGCGTCGGAGACACCTCACATGAATGTGCCTCCGAACCCGAGGCTGACCCAGATCGCTATTTGGGATTGGCAACAGGACCTGCCTAACAGGCGAGCTTTCCGGTTCCACTTGCAATGGCGTCAAGATCTTGGGATCCCACCCCCACGGGTGGAGTTTTTCTTCTGCATTGCTTGCTTGCATGAATGACAGAGGCTCTCTAGATGCGGCCATGTGGGCTAATTTTTTTAAATAATACATTTTTAATTAATTTTCACAAATATTATGTCCAAAAAATTATTTTTAAAAATAATACACCGTTGGCCCACAGCAGGCTGACTGGATCTAGTCGGCCCACAGCAGGCCGACTGGCATCCTATCTGCTTGCTGCCGGCCGAGTGGCCTGTCGGCCGTCAGCTCAAGCCCAGTCGGCCAACTGTGGGCCGACAGGGTCCAGTCGGCCTGCTGTGGGCCGACTGGTGCATGCATCCCATATTACAATTTTTTTTGTCCCGTACAATATTACAGATTTGTTTTTAAAACTATGATGTTTTTTCGCGCAACCCTTTCCCCGCCATATGTTTGCCCGCCAACGCTTTCCCGCCATATGTTTCCGCCACCCGTTTCCCGCCATATGTTCCGCCAACTCTTTTCCGCCACCCGTTTCCTGCCATATGTTCCCGCCACGCGTTTCCCGCCATATGTTCCCGCCAACTTTGTCCTGCCACCCGTTTCCCGCCATATGTTCCCGCCAACTCTTTCCCGCCACCTATAAAACCCTCTTCAGACGGAGTTGGATAAACATTCCAGTGTAGTATAGTTGAGATGTCCCATTATCCTTTCGATCGTAGTTTTCACCCTGGGATGAGCAGGACTCTTCTGAGCCTACCTACCGATTTCAGGATGGACAATAGGATAGTTCCATGGGACGAACTCACCGGTAGTGACACCATAATGAATGAGTTGGCTCACCAATTATGTAGGTCTGGGTGGCCTAAAAGGACCTATGAGGAGGTACGTAAAGAACGAACTTCTTAGGTTGCATGAAAGGTGGAAGAAGGTGGTGGTGCCGAAGAGTGAAACTTTCAGAAGGATTTCAGCAAATAATCCATCTTTATGGATTGAGGAGAGCGAGGACGAAGATGATATCTTCATGCCGCCGCTTCCGGGTTCTGCATCTTCAAAGGGCAAGAGTTCTTCATCGTCGAAGGGCAAGGTTTCTTCATCGTCGAAGGGCAAGAGTTCTTCATCGTCGAAGGGCAAGAGTTCTGCATCGATGGAGGATGACGATGATGACTTCATGTAGTTTTATGTTGTATGCTGTAAGTTCACTCATACGTACCATTTAATTTAGATGTAGTTCTATGTAGTTGTTTGTACTGTCTTGTTGTACGAGCATTCTGTTCTATCTAAATATGATGTTGTAGTTTGGATAACATAGTACTAAAATAGAGTAGGCATATGTCTCATACATAAGTACATAGTCATTTGTCTCATACATAGAATAGACATAAGTCTCACACATAAATAGATGGTAATGTCTGTACTGATAGATAGAAGTGTCAGTGACGACGTCTGGCCTGGCGGGGAGTCGGATCTGGAATCGGCGTCCATTCCCATCTGTCAGGTGCCCTAATGGGACGCGGAGGAATCTCAGACTCTCCCTGGTCATGCTGTGTATCCTGTGTGGGGCCTGGTGGAGGAGTCGAAAACATGTTCATCCAGTGGGTGTGCTGTGACATCGGAGCCTGTATGTGATCCTCGGGATGATGATCACTCCTCCACATATCATGTGATGCCGACATAGACGCATGATATCCATAGGCTCCTGCACGATGAAACTTTAAGTCATGAAGTCTGATGCCGCCTGAACTAATATTAAAAACAATAAATATGAAGACACACACCTGCTGGCTGTGACGGCTGCTCTGGCTCAAACACAAAGCTCGATGAGGGACCGTGGTGCTGTGGCTGTGGAGAAAACACGAAGCTCGACGTGGGACCATAGTGTTGTGGGTGCTGCCACGATGAACTGCCAGGTTGTTCAGGAGGGGGTGGCCTGGTCGTCGGCCTATACTTGTACGCATATGCTCTGGGTTTGGAATGTAAGGCCTTTCAGCGGGGTTGGCGGTGTTAAAATTACCCATTGATCGAAAACCCATCAGCTCACCGGTCCAGGTATTGAGGACAGACTCTTTCAGAAAAAATGGAGACACAAACGATATTGCGTCCATTCCAAGCTGCCCGCAAGCAGCAAGTACATGTGAGCATGGTAGGTGAAACAATTTCGGTTTGTTGCATGTGCACTCACACGTTGGCCAGACTTCATTACCAATTTTCACCTCATGCGTCCTCAACTCATTTGCACATCTAAATTTGTTGTTGGCTAAGCGGACCTCAAACCTTCTTTCTTGATTACCGATGGCGACTACACTGTGTGACCTAGATTTTTGCATCTTGTTGCCCATGTACTTTGTGACTCTTTCACAATACTGTGTATTCGGGTTGTTGAAGATATGCTGCTCTGCTTTTTGACGTCTATCTCTGAAATACTTGTTCCTCAGGGCCTGGGTTTGTCAGTGTCCTTATCACACTGAGTATACCTGCATGCTTGTCATGAAGGATGCACACATTGGGCTTCTCCTTCACAACTGATATTTTCAACTGCCTGAAGAACCATGTCCAACTTTCAATGTTCTCACTCTCCACAAAAGCAAATGCGAGTGGAACGACTTGATTTTGGCCGTCTTGACCTATGGCTGTCAGGATTTGACCCTTGTACTTGCTTGTGAGAAAAGTATCGTCAACACATATCACCGGTCGGCAATGCCTGAAAGCTTCGATGCATACACCGAAAGAGAAGAAGAGATGATGCAACACCCTCACAGTTGGGAACTCTGGCATGAACATGTCTTGGATATTGATATAGGTGCCTGGATTCCGCTGCTGCAGGGTGTGGAGGAGCTGGACAACAGAGTCATATGCATCAAAATAAGAACCAAATCTCCTCTCAAGCGCCGCATGCTTAGCCCTCCAAGCCTTTCCATAAGAAATTCAGTACTTGAACCTGGCGAAGACTTTTGTCTGGACTGCCTTCACTTCCATAGCTTTGCCCTGCACTATCTCATCGTAAAACAACCGAGCAATAAGCGTGGATGAAAGGTTGGCATGATCTTGAGGGATGCAGGGAATAAGACAAGTGTGATTAACTAAGTCACTTATCACCCAACTTGTGCCATACTTAGGGAGAAAGCAGTGCACCCTAGCGGGACAATCTGCGTTCTTGCATACCATTGTCAGGAATTTCTGTCTGGACACCTGAGCTGTGAAAACCCTTTGCGTGGACATTGCCCAATTAATTATTGCATCCTTCAAGGCTTGCTTGTTCGGATACATAGCACCCGTTGCACTATTGTTCTGATGATATTGCCAGGCTGAATCATGTCCATCATTCACGGTCATTGCAGATGAGAAGTCATGATTCCACCATGCAGGATTCGGGACCTCCTCTGCATTTTCTTCTTCATCTGACTCGTCAGAATCATCGGCATGACCCCTTTCAACATCAGTGTCTTCTTCTTCCATCTGGTCCTGCATGTGCCCATCTACCTCGTCAGCGTCCACCTCGCCATTGTATTCACCATAGGGATTTCCCCCTTCTACCTGACTATTCTGCCCTGGTTCATAACCATAAGCATTTCCTCCTTCTACCTGACTGCTCTGTCCTTGTTCGTAACCATCATCTCCAGCATTTGACATAGATAACCGCCTACCTACACTGCTCTGCCCAGGATCGTTGCCACCTTGGCCTTCATGTGCAGTGACCTCCTTCACGACGGGAAGCACTAAAGCAATAGGATTGCATCCCCTTCGTTCACAACCTTGTAACCACCGCACCCAATCAGAGTCTCGCTCTATTGGCCTCAAATAAAAGTAAATTATTGTACTTGACCGTGTCCACAATGCATGAACACCGACGGTGTGTGTTTCAGTATCAAGACCGTAGTAAAATTCACTCAGATCAGCTCTCATCTCAGTTGTTTGGACAGTACCAAGACCGTAGTAAAATCTGAAGTTCACTACATCAGACATCTTGGCTCACCTATTTATTTTTTCACAATGAAATACAATTATTAAGCAACAACTTAAAATACCCACACTAACAAATATCAGACATGTCTATATATTAGCTAGCTATATATTACAAAATATTAACGGAGCAACTAATACAATTCACACACCTACAAGTATATTACGAATATTTGCCGGAGCAACTACAAATATTGATAGATTTTAATATTTGACTGGACTGCCTATATTACGGATTTTACAGGAGCAACTACAAATATTGACATTCCTAAATACTACACATCCATATATAGTCCGGAATTTTACCGGAGCAACTACACATTTTTACACAACTAATTAGTTGACATCAAAATAAAATGCTCATCGAAACCGGAACGGGAAAATAAAATGCTCACCACGACCACCTAAATATTTACGTTTACTACTGGACCAAATAACAATAATTGCACGCAACTTCAAAAAATAAAATATTTGTTGAAATATACCCTTGAAGCGTGCGCGCGAACGACGAACGGAGGCCTTCAATCACCGGAACCGGAGCCGAAAAATCCACCGAACTACCGGAGCTTCACCTCCACCACACTGCCCCAGCTTCTCCACCACCACCTCCACCTCCACCACCGCCACAACCTCCACCAATAAGCTGAAAAAATGCTCCAACAAAATCCTCATCACGACCACCACAAGCTACCCCATCAGTAGATCGAGGTCTCTTTTGGCTCCCCTAACTATGTAGAACCCATTCACGGTGACAAATCCGCAAAAAACCGGGCGATTTTGGTGTATTAATTGGAGCTATTTCATGTAAGAGAGAGGAGGAGCGAAGAACAGAGAGATGAGCAGAGAGATGCGCGTGGTGGGGAAAGGAAAGGAGAAGGAGAAGGAGAAAAGAGGCAGTGCTCCCTATCGGCCAGCAGTTGGCCGATCGGTCGACAGCTGGCCGACTGGGGCGCCCGTGACCCAGCCCGCGTCGATAGCTTCCGGTGCGACGTGGCCCGGCCAATAGTCGGCCCACAGGTGGCCGATTGCCCACCTGTCGGCCTGCAGTTGGCTGAGAAGGCCCTGTTGGCCCGCTGCTGGCTGACTAGGCTCAGTCGGCCAGCTGCTGGCTGATTGGGTAATATTTTCAAAAAATATTATATCAGCGTAATATTTTTGTAAATTAATAAAAAAATGTATTATTTAAAAAAATTAGCCGCCATGTGGGCCGTAACATTGTCCCGAGGTGAATGTTTTAGGGCCAATTACAAGAGACTACAACCCACCTTCTCAAAAGTTACTAGTGAACTACTAACTGACATCACAAGTCTGGTCAATGCGTGTTCTTCTGCTTTTTTTGGTAGCTGGTAGCTCCAATACAGTGGTACGTACTGTCATCATCACCTGGCAATTGATTTGAACCTCGGTTGATTTAGACACTGGCGAAAAGCATGACTGCTGGTACTGCTAGAAATCCCATGCCGGACTCTGTTTTTACTGCTCTGTTTCAGCACACATTGTTCAGCATACATGATTCTGATTTCTGAGTATGGATGTGATCGACTTTTGCACTGAACAGGGTATATGCATGATTGAGTCGGCAAGTAGGGATTACTCTACGTCAAACTGGGTCCTGGTACGCGCGTAACTAGCACTTCCGTCGAGAGCCACTCGCTCTCTGTGTACGACCTTGATCGGGTCCTTCACCGCGATTAGGTCAGGTCTCACTCCTACCAGACCTGACCTGACCTTCGGTCCTGATGTAAACAAAGAGCACTGGGAAGATGGCAACGCAACTCCCGGAGCATCATGTATTTGCCATGCATAGTCGTTTTGATTAAATGGGAAGCTAACATGCACCGCAAAAGGTACACGCCGACTTGGATCCGGAATTTGCCTCTCTCCTGTGCGTGCGTGCGTGTGGCCTTCAACTTTTCCAGCGGCAACAGATGTACAATTAATTGATAGCGAGTTTCACTTCTACTTTTTTTTAACATTAGTACAAACACAAGCGCTCATATACACGCGCATACACCACCCCTAAGGACGCACACACACCCTACCCCTATGAGCGCTTCCGAAAGACTGAGCCGGCATATCATCTTGAGATATACAAAATCACCGTCGGCGCTTCGTCGTCGACGGGAACGTCTCCTCCCACTGAATGCGCATCGCCGGAAATCCTGAAATAAATCCAAGATAAGTGCGAGCACTAGGATTTGAACCCTAGTGGGCTGGGGATACCACAATCCCTCTAACCATCCAACCACAAGTTGGTTCGCTTCACTTCTACTTTCTAATAATATTGAGTTCATGACACCTTTTACCCCCATCTATACCTGGCCATATGTCGGCTGGGCCGGGCCTAACAAAGCCCGCAATAGAAAACTCAGGCCTGGGCCAGTCGTCAGGCCTAGATCTCAGTCCCAAGCCCGCCCCATCAGTGGAAAAGCCCTCTAGCCTCGGGCTGGCCCCTTTCCTAAATCGCAAATATGACAAGCACAAGCCCCGCCCGGCTTGGCCATCGGGCCTAGATCTTAGGCTCAGGACGGGTTGAGCTTTTTTGGGCTGGACGGGCCAGGTTTCCCATGGCCCGGTATACCCTCATCAAGAACGTATTTTTCAGATATACCCTATTTAAGCAAATTTGTTCACTGTTTACCCCTTTTGATGTTTTGCTCCGTTCTTTTTGTCGGGGGCAATCACTCAGTCTCTGTCTCACGTGGAGAGGTGACTTAGATGCCACATCGGTGGCATGCTCATCCGAGATGCTTATGACATAGTAGATGGGATGCAGGGTGATGGGACTCAAGTGCGGTTCGACTGGCTTAGTTAGGGATTTGGAAGCAGAAAGATCCGCCCGCAGTGACTTGTCCTCGAAGGAACTGGCAAAGGGTAGCGGTAGATGCTGAAGCAACCCTAAACTACATGCCAACATAAGACCCTTGCTAGGGTCCTTTTCCTCACCCCGCAATTCACCTCTGCTCCCGAACCGCCACATGGCGAAACTAGGATGGTCATCATTGACTTGGGGTGAGTCGTGTGGCATGTTCGGCCATAACCTTGTTGTCCTGGACCGTGTTTTGTGTTAGAGACGCCTCGAATCAATGCGCCTCCAAACTTAGGTTTATCAGCTCACCAATTAGGACGATCAATGTGATCCACCCGATAGAAAGGTGCAAAACTATTAAAGAGATAAAAATTGGGCAAACTTGCTTCATGTGAGTATTTTGAAGGAATTTCTGCTAAATGATGTAAAAAGTGTCACAAACTACATTTTAGGGATTAGACGGTGGAGTTCACTACAGATGAATAGTTAATTGAGTTCCACCTCCACTTGCCAATGGCATCGTGATCTTGGAACCTCGAGTAGATTTTCTGCTCCCTGAGGGCAAACTTTTTTCTGTGGGATGCTTGCAATGATCGTTGCTGGCTCGTAGCTCGCTAGACGTGGGTGGTTGCACTTCCGAGAGGTGCTTGCTTTAGGGCCAACAATAGAAAGACAATAACCCACCTCTCACCATATGCCCATCTCCATGCATCCTGGCCTAATGTGTTTTAATGGATCAAAATAGTTTGGGAGAACCTTGGTCATTTAACTGGGCCAAGCTAACATCATTCGATCTGGCATCTGGATCCTTAACATACATAGTCATTTAACTCGGCCAAGCTAACTTTATACAGAAATATTGTCAAACAATTTACATGGCCAATCGAATATGCTGCTCACTACCTCTTGGCACATATCATGGGGTTGTCCACTTAAAAAATGGAGGACATCCAGGATTGGAGTACATGCTCCATGGCTCTAAAAAAGCAACTCTCTTCATGGACATCAGGGAGAATCGTAGTCCGACTACAACATTGGGTTCATTCTATGTTTACATGACTTTGTGTCTGCATATTGAAACTTGGCTGATCAATGGATGGCCGGACCTACCCTTATCGGTCTTCTTCGGAGGGAAGAAATGTTACCGTGTCTACCACATAAGGCGATCCCTAGCAAGCCTCGAATGGGATCTGCCAATCATAAACGAGGTCATATCTCATTTTCCAGCGCGGTGTCTCGGTGACGGGGCGGCCTCGTCCGAGTCCAGGGCTGCGCCGCTGACGTCGGACCTGGCCGTGCAGCCCGCTGCGTCAGCCCTCGTTCAAATCTTCGATCCGGTTTCTTCGACAGATCCAAGCCTGGCCCGTGATCGGATGCATCCTGGGCGTCCACTTCGGATGCTCAATCTGGGGCGTTGGCTAGGCCACTTGTGGAAACGGGTGCACCCAGCAGGAAACCCTAATCTCACTCGATCATACGCGGCCGTCGTCCAGTCTCCAGAGATGTCGCGACGTGATCCCTCCGCTCCGCCCGGGGGTACCACCGGCAATCAGGCTCAACCTTCTCCGAGCGCCGCCCAGCCGCCGGCTGCTCGCATGGCTTCTCCGGCGGGAGGTGCACCTGGATTTGCTCCGGGGGTCTACCAGCCGATTCAAGCCCCGTCATCCTGCACGCCGTCGGCCTCGTACACGCCGGTGCAGCAGCCACCGGTACAGCAGCCGCAGATGCAGGTATACCAGGGGCAGTTCCCGCACCAGTTCGTCGGAATCCCGACACCATACATGCAGCAACAACCAGTTCATCTTCAACCCTCGGGGGGCTACATACATCAGCAACATCAGCTAGCTATGGCTCCATATCAACCGATTGCCAGCGCTTATGGGCAGCAGCAAGGGCCTCTCGCCGGCGCCAATCAGCAGCACCTCCATCAGCCGACCACCAGCTTCAACACCGGGCCGGCTATCACCTTGACAGCCGGACCTGTCGCGGCATGCTCTCGCAAGCCAAAGGGAGGCAAGGGTGGCCGTCAAAAGATTCGTCAGGGGCCAGTTCACCAACCTGCTGCTCCCATGCAAGCTGCTACGGGCCCTTCGATGCCAACTCCGGCTCCTGTGTACGTCCCGACCGCTTCATCAACAGTGGTTGCGGGTCATGGACAGGGTGCACCTGTGCACTTGGTTGCCCCGTTTCATCAACCACCGGCTCCATCTTCTGGTACATCCGAGGTTGCAGTGGCACCCAAAAAATTGTGGTGTTCTAAATGTCAGTCGGCAGGACACTTATCTGATGAGTGCGACACACAACAGTATACCTCAGTCATCATGCGGGCGTGTGCCGAGGGGGCGGCTCGTCTGCGGATGATACTGGACATGTTCGCGGAGGCTACAGGGCTAAGGATCAACTTCACCAAGAGCACCCTGGTCCCGATTCATATCGAATCCGTGGTCCAAGAGACGACCATCCAAGCGCTGGGCTGCATGGTGGGGTCCTTCCCACAAACTTACTTGGGGCTGCCTCTATCCTGGGAGAAGCTGAGGTTCGAAGATTTCCTGCCAATGATAGCGAAGGTGGACAAGTATCTTGCGGGCTGGGCGGCGTGCCTCCTCTCTCCCGCGGCGCACCTGGTGCTGATCAACGCTGTCCTGGATGCTCTGCCAACTTATGCCATGGCTGCGCTGCTCCTCCCCCCCAAGCTGATCCATGCGCTGGATGCCATGAGGCGCGATTTCTTGTGGAACGTGGCTGAAAGAGCGTCGGGAGCTCAATGCCTGGTCGCCTGGGATCACGTATATCGTGCTAAATCTGAAGGAGGGCTCGGGGTCCGCCACCTTCAGACCCAAAACGACTGCCTCCTACTGAAGATGATCCATCGTCTGCACAGTGAGCCGCGGGCGAGGTGGGCTGCCTGGGTGTGGAGTGCAGCTCAGGGGGGCTCGCTCCTGGCGCGAGATGCCTCGACCCTGGGCGAACACGGAAAGGCTCTGGCTAGGCTGCTGCCTCTGTACCGGTCTCTTACCACGGTCGCAGTGGGAGACGGGCGCTCGGTTTCCTTCTGGTTCGACAACTGGCTGCCCTGCGGCGCGCTCTCAGTTGCCTTCCCGGCCCTCTTCTCACATGCTTCTACTCCTGAGGTGACTGTCTGGGAGGCTAGAGAGGCGGGCCTACGCAGGGTACTCATGCCGCGCCTCACGCGCGTGGGTGAGGGCAAACTGGGTGTGGTCCTGGCAATGATGGATTCCCACCCTGTGAGAAGTGGTGGTGATGATCGGTCGCTTCGCCACATTGCAAAACCGTGCGGCTCGCTCTCAGCTGCCAGGGTGTACAAGTTGCTGCGGTTTGGCGGCCTTGTCGCCCCCTTCGCGGCGTCTGTCTGGGCCACGAAGGCGCCGTCGCGTGTCAAGTTCTTCTTCTGGCTGCTGATGCAGAAACGAATTCATACAAGGGATGTGTTGCTGAAGAAGCACATTGTGGTGCCTGAAGGTGCGGGGTGCCCCGTGTGCGAGCGTGAGATGGAAAGTGCGGATCACCTGATCCTCTCCTGTCCGTTTGCGGAGTCTTTCTGGAGGCGGATCGGCGTCACTGTGGGGGGCGCGGGAGAGGACTGCTTGGCTCACCTGGCCTCTGCGGTGAGATCGGCTGTCGGTTCTGCTCCCGAATTCACTATGCTATGCTGCTGGCATTTGTGGAAACACAGGAACGCGATGGTGTTCCAGGCACAGCGTCCCTCGATCGCCCGATTGCTAGGTTCGTGTAGGGAAGATGCCATGTTGTGGCGCGGGAGGCTGAAAGAGGCATGCCGTGTCCACGTCGACGAATGGATGCAGGCTCTGGGATGAGGATGTAGTATGGCTGTCCCAGGCGTGTGTGTTTGATCCTTCGTCCCCCTCTCTGTTCACCTCTGTAAAATCTCTAGTGTGGTGTGTCCTGTCCCATGCTTGTAATCACTGAGGCCCTGGGCCTCCTCTGGTTAATATATTCAGGTGGGGGAAACTCTCCCCCCGGTGAAAATTCAAAAAAAAAAACAGTATTGCTTTATTTGTAACAAGATGAACCATCCTATGACTATGCGTCGGTGTCCGGCTCTCAAGTTGCCGAAGCCGACGGCGTTGCTTTGTGGCTATGGAACTGAAAACATGGTTTTTTTCAGATGCCTGATAATATTTGTAGGGAGGATCTCTCACCTTAGGATTCACCAATTGCACTTGTATCGATTTATGGCGGCTCTATTTCTCCCAATATCGTGGAGGCAGAGGTGGCCAAGATTGCTCAGTTTCAGCAGCAGTGGACTTGGGAGGCTATACCGCATGGCGAGGATGCTTTTCTCATGTCCTTTCCAAGTGAAGAAGTTTTACAGCGGGTGACCGGGTTTGCAGTTTTTATCAAGTCTCATAATGTAACTATTGAATTCAAGCCTTGGAAGGAGGAGGTACCGCATCGTTTTGAGTTACAGCCTATCTGGGTGCACGTGCACGGTGTGCCACATGCTCTTCGTCACTTCCTGGGTCTTTGGGCAGTCGGCTCGGTGATTGGTGCTACCCTGGACGTTGACCTACTCTATTTGCATCGTCGAGGAATTGTTCGCATTCAGGTGGCGGTGCTTAATCTTGACACCTTCAAGAGGAGCCCAATTAATTCTCTCTCGTCTGACGTTGTTGTCCAGAGGATGGGGTATGAGTTTCGATACAGTCTGGAAGAATCGGACTTTCGGGTTGATGCTGATTTTGTGCCTAGAGTTTGGGAGCACGGAGATGATCTAGGCGGCGATATGGGTCATGACAGGGAGGACACTGCAGGGGGTAAGGACCCAAGTAAGAGGCCCAAACCCACCTCGTCGTCCAATGAGTCTTCAGTGTCACCTTCATCTGGCGACGTGATGCCCATGCAGTTGTCCATGTCTTCTGGGAGGTCTTCGTTGCCATCTGCGATGTCTTACCCGACGGCCACGACGCCACCAGCCGCACCAATCAGGGCGCCCTTGATCACCACGCCACCGCCATCCTTGATGACTTCGACAGCACGGTCTTCGACGATGCCAGCCACGCCATCGCTGACGACACCCTATCGCCTACAGGAGGAGGCATCCGCAGTCGCTTCCTCGCGCGCTTCATCACCGACGCCGTCGCTACTCATTCCGCGGCGGGGAGTGGTATTCTCTCCCGCGGTTCGGGCGGATCGTGACTCGGCGATGGCAGAGCTGCGTGCTCTGTCTTGTTCTCCATCATCGCCAGGAGAGGCGACGGTGTCCAGGGCCTCGACGCCGCCCACACCATCTCCTCCGCTAGAGGTCGCAGAGGTTGAGGTGCAGCCCTCTGGGGCCTCTTCATCTTCGCTGCTTTTGCCTACTCTGCCGCTCGAAGACACCGGGGATGTTGCTACTGCCGACGTCACCCCCTCGCCGCTGAGACACAGCGGCTGCCACTCCGTTGGCGTCGATGGTACGGCAGCCACTGATGAGGACTCTCTCACCAAGGCCATGCGTAGGACGGCAGCTCGCAACCTCGACTATGAAGGTACTTCCTCCCACAAATCTTTTTTGTCCTTCGATAACTCTAGAGTTTCTGCAAATATTGCTAGCTTGGGTGTTTCGTTAGGACGTAATGAGAAAGAGGTACAAGTTTCTGTTAGGGCCCTTAAGCAAATGGAGTTCGACCGGCTTAAGGTTGCTCCTAGGTTGTCTACTTTTTCTGACCCTCTTGTGTCGGATGAGGAGGATGTGGATGCTGATGCCGATCATGATGGCAAGCTTCTCTCCCATCTAGTTAAAGACACAACCAAAGTAGACTTGGAGGATACTGTACGCGACAACATGCTATGTGAGCTTGTCGCGTCGGTACGAAAAAACAAGTCTACTTCAGAGAAGAAAAGAGGGCGCCCATCTAAGAGGGCAAAGGTCCTAAGCATAAAAATGGTTCATCATGAGAGGTATGTTTTGGAATAGCAGAGGTCTTGGTGACTTGGCTAAACACAAACATATTGCCGATTGTGTAAAGGATCATGCCTTGGACTTTGTGGCCATCACTGAGTCGGGTAAACGTGATTTCCAGACATGTGTTCTTGACCACTTTTCATGTGGTTATGATTATGAATGGCACATTTTACCCCCATCCGGAAGGTCTGGTGGAATCTTGCTTGGCATCCACTCGACATACTTGGAACTTTTATCCACTTCGAAGGGTGAATATCACATCAAATTTCACCTTCGAAACAAGTACGACAACTTCCTTTGGAGTCTAGTGGCTGTATATGGCGCTGCTCAAGAGGAGTTTAAGTCCACTTTCCTTAAAGAGCTTGTTAATACCTGTCGGGACAATCCCCATCCCATGTTAATCGGGGGGAATTTTAATATCCTTAGATATCAACAGGAAAAAAACAATGACCGGTTTGACACTAGGTGAACTTTCCTCTTCAATGCTTTTATTGACAGCCTGGACCTGCGGGAGCTCACTTTGTTTGGTCGTCAGTACACCTGGGCCAATAACCGATCAATCCCTACTTATGAAAAACTTGACCGGGTGCTAGTGACCACTGACTGGGAATATAAATATCCCCTTGCATCAGTACACGCACTAGAAAGAATCGAGGCCCTATCGGATCATGCTCCTTTGCTAACCGATTTTGGACAAACAACTCCAAGCTCCAACCGTCCATAGTTTAAATTTGAACTGGGATGGCTCACTAGAGACGGATTCCATGACCTGGTTAAGAAAGTGTGGGCGCGTCAACCTCGGGGTAACACGCCCATTCAACGATGGAACAATCGAATTCGCGCCTTGCGACGATTCCTTCGTGGATGGGCTAAACACACTGCCGGCGTATACAAAAAAGAAAAGCTGCGACTATCTACCTTAATCGACACCCTTGATAAAGTTGCGGAGGTGAGGCCTCTTTCTGCTACCGAGATTGAGCAAAAAAGCCATCTAAATGAGCAAATTGCCCGCCTTTTACGTGAGGAAGAGATTAAATGGTACCAACGTTGCAAGTCTGACTCGATTGTTCAAGGTGATGATAATACGAAGTACTTTCAAATGCTGGCCAATGGCAGACATAGAAAGAAACGTATTTTCGCTGTTGACCAAGACGAAGGCCGTATAGAGGGGGATGCACCGCTAAAAAAATTCATTACTAAGTACTACAAAGAGCTTTTTGGACCTTCACCTCAAAGCCCTTTTGCGCTCGACGAGTCTATTACTCATGATATACCTCAAGTTTCAGAGGTAGAAAATGAGTTTTTAACCTCTCCGTTCTCTGAAGAGGATGTTCGAGCCGCGGTGTTTCAAATGGAACACAACAAGGCTCCGGGACCAGATGGTTTTCCGGCAGAGTTCTATCAATGTTTTTGGGATATGATTAAGGAGGATTTGGTTTAGTTGTTTAACCAACTGCATGCTGAAAACCTTGATATTGCCCGTTTAAACTTTCGGGAAATTATTCTTCTGCCCAAGACAAAGGAGGCTAGTCGTATTCAACAATATAGACCGATTTGCCTTCTAAATGTCAGCTTTAAGATATTCACAAAGGTGGCAACTAATAGGTTGAACGAGGTGGCTGACCACGTGGTCAAACCCACTCAAACAACGTTTATGCAAGGACGCAACATACTAGATGGAGTTGTTGTGCTACATGAAACTGTGCATGAGCTCCACCGTAAAAAGTTGAATGGAGTCATATTCAAAATAGACTTTGAAAAAGCATATGACAAAGTCAAATGGCCCTTTCTTTTGCAAACTTTGCGCATGAAGGGGTTTTCACCAAAATGGTGTCGATGGGTAGAGAGTTTTGTTTCTGGAGGTAGTGTGGCTATCAAAGTCAACGATGATGTTGGCAACTACTTTCAGACTAGGAAGGGGCTTCGCCAAGGGGACCCTGCTTCTCCTATTTTGTTCAACATTGTAGCTGATATGTTAGCTATCCATGTTGAGCGGGCTAAGGTGGCCGGTCAATTTAGCGGCGTGATTCCTCATCTGGTAGAAGAAGAACTGTCTATTCTACAATATGCGGATGACACTATACTTTTTCTAGATCATGACCTAGATAAAGCTAGAAACCTCAAATTACTTTTATGTGCATTTGAGGAGCTCTCTGGTCTCAAAATTAACTTCCATAAGAGCGAGCTTTTCTGCTTCGGCGATGCTGCAGAGTCCGCATCTGAGTATGCTGAGATTTTTGGCTGTCAGCTCGGCCAGTTCCCGATTAGGTATCTAGGTATTCCTATTCACTATCGGTGTTTAACTATCGCTGAGTGGAAGCAAGTGGAAGAAAGACTTGAGAAACGCCTAGCCAGCTGGAAGGCCAAACTCTTGTCGTATGGGGGACGGTTGATTCTGATTAATTCCGTCCTCAGCAACATGGTTCTATACATGTTGTCATTCTTCCACTTACCTAAAGGGGTTCTACAACGTCTCGATTATTTTAGATCCAGATTTTTTTGGCAGTGTGATAATGAATCCAAGAAATATCGGCTGGCTAGGTGGAGTATATTATGCCGACCTAAAAGTCAAGGGGGCCTTGGAATTCAGGATCTTGAGATTAAAAACATCGCTCTCTTGAGTAAATGGGTATACAAACTACTCACTGAGAATGGAGTATGGCAGGAAATCATTCGTAACAAGTACGTGGGGTCTAAAGCCATTTCTCAAGTTCATTGGAAACCCGGTGATTCACATTTTTGGAGTGGCGTGATGAAGGCCAAGGAATTCTTTTTTCAATTTGGTACTTTCTCGGTTAGGGATGGTTCTCAGGTTCGATTCTGGGAAGACACCTGGCTGGGGCCACTCCTCTTATGGTGCAATATCCTAGCTTGTATAGGATCGTCAGACATAAATTAGTCATGATCAAACAAGTATTGGGACAAGAAAACCCTGATATTTCTTTCCGTAGGGACCTTATTGGGCCTCGTCTGGTAGCATGGGATGAATTACTCAATCGTCTGGAGGCCATTCAGCTGTCAGGCGAACCAGACAAGTTCCGATGGAATTTGCATCAGAATGATACCTTTTCAGTCAAATCCTTGTATGATGCAATGACCCACACTGATGTACCGGTTGATAACAAGAAATTGTGGAAGCTCAAAATTCCCCTAACGGTGAAGATATTCCTCTGGTTTTTAAACAGAGGGGTCATCTTAACTAGAGATAACTTGGCACGACGCAACTGGCAAGGTAGCAAGACATGTGTCTTTTGCCAACATGACGAGTCCATCAAACACTTATTTTTGAGTGTAAGTTTACTCGTGTAGTCTGGGCCATAGTTCAAGTAGCTTCAAATCTATATCCCCCACGTAGTGCGCGTAACATGTTCGGCAATTGGTTGCGGGGTATCGATAAACAATTTTCTGCACATCTACTCGTGGGAGCGGCTGCCTTATGTTGGGCACTGTGGCTCACCAGAAATGATGTGATTTTTAACAATAAATGTGTTTCATCTCCTGTGCAGGTTATTCATGCGTGTACGCGATGGCTCCGTACGTGGTCTATCCTGCAGAGGCCGGAGGACAGAGACCTTTTTATGATGGCGTCTACACGGCTGGAGCATACAGCCAGGGAGGTTTTCTCCCAACATGGATGGCGGTGTAATCTCCGGATAGGCGTTGCCCCATCCTAGGCTGGACTGATTTATTTTTGCTGTAAAACGATATTTATTTTTAGGCTTGTTGGATATGTTGGCTGTGCGCATCACGCTATGCAGAGACCGGGCATTCTTCAATGCGGTTGTATCACCTCGATATATCAATTGAATGAAATGTTCTTTGTCGAAGAAAAAAAATCTCATTTTCAATTTGGGAAACTTTCAAGGTTTTAGATTTTAGAGTAACATGAAATTCATGATTTTAAGGTCTGATGTATAATTTCTTATAGAAAGAAATGATTATTTGTGGCGTGCATGACAATTTTCTAAATGGAAATGAAAGCACATGCTTTTCTTTTTTGACAACAATGAGAACAAATGTTTTAAACGAGAAAAAAAGTTTGAACTATTGTGGATCACATGATAGCTCAAATACTTCGAGAATCACAATCAGGTATTTGGATACATATTTCACAAGTACAGAAATTCTATTGGAGGACGGTAAATTGACAGTAGTTCAAACAACTCATAATTTTAATACGAAGCCGTCGATACATGTACTTTTAGCAACATAAATAAACTGAACTAAAATGCGACAACTAATGGCTCACAATGGGCATAGAATGAAAAACAATCCAATATTTCGACCAACTATGAGAACTAAGTTGATTTTATTTGCCCGGATTTAGGTGGAAATTCCATAAACAGACCTTTCGACCATCATCTGTTGTCGATTAAATTGCGGCCACCGAAAGAAGCATGAGAACAACGAGGAAGCGAGTATCTATTTACCATCTTAACAGTTAACATGCAGTTTTGTTGTAGCCATGCGACGACCATCGATAAAATCATCCATCTGCAGCTATGCGGTCCCCAATCTCTATACCACGCAGAGCAGGGTATAAAGAACCACCGGTTGAACTACCGTCCTTCGTCGGTGGGGCCCAGACACATTTCTTTCCGGGTCTTGTTCAAGGTTTTTCTCTTTTGGGTTTCGGACTTCCTTTTTTGGTTTCCGTTTGTACTTTTTACTTTTTTCCATTTATGTTTCATGTTTTTAGTTTTTTTTTTACCTTTTTTGCCTTCTTTTTTTCTGGTAAATGTATGATTTTTTTGAGAATTGCATGAACATATATTTACCATATATGAGCAATTTCTTTTATTCATTTTGGCTTTTATTTTCCTTTTATGTTTCCAAATTTTTATTTCTTTATTTTGATTTACTTTTTATTATATTTTGTTGGTAAAATGTAGAACATTTTTTATTTACACGAATATAAATTTAACACAAATGAAAACATTCTTAATAAAATTATTTTAAAATACATAATCTTAAAATTCACTTTAGTTTCGTAATGTGGTACAAAAATTATATATGATATAGACAGGTAAAATGTCTCATATAAAGCAATGCCCAGGGCGAGGTTATCACAACCATCCACTCCTTTCTTCGAGATCCGTGTAAGGAGAGAAAAGACAGGGAGGAGAGAGATAATAGTCACCTCAGTCGACAGTGATATGAAAAATGAAATTCAGTTTCTACAGAACCTTTGTCATGCAGCCTTAGATGTTCGGGCTGATCAGCTGGTCATAACATATAAAAAGGTTCAAATTGATATTACAAATAGTTTCTTTATTCCAATATTTCCGCGAAGGGATCAATCACTGAGAAGTCATGTATCGGGTTGACACAATGACTTCCGGATAGTCTATCACTTGAACTTCCAAAATGAAACTCAGCTTCTATAGAGGCTTTTTTCATTTAGCTATAGACGCCTGCGCTGATCTGCAAACCATTTATTTGGGTGCACTAAATATAGGGCAAACCTCATTACTTGAGCACACTTGCTTTCTAAACAAAGAATCTAGCGAGTTTAATTTTCGATTTGGTGCCTTGGTACTCGTTCTAAGTAATTTATGTGAGATGGAGATCTAGCCATTCGATGTGATTGTTATATTGCGCCACACTTGCCACTTTCGGGCATGTTTGTATCTGCAAACCAAAACACGAATAGAGTGAGATGCTATCTTCAATCGTACATGATTAACATCTCACCAAATATATGTATTGAAATCCTCTGTAATTCCTTTATAAATCCTAGTACATTTGTCATTGTAATCTTGGGTAAAAATACCAAAAAATTGAACTTCGTTATGGTTAACATTTAACAGGAAAGGATCATCACCTCGATGTATAGCTTCTCCATGCACGGAAAGCATCTAAGGAATCTAACAACTTGATCTAGATCGAGGCCGACTCTAGTGCCAAGACCTTTACCGTGTGTAGAGACGGGGTCAAGCTTGTGGGAATCTTTTTCTGGATGACAGCCGGACATAGATCAACAAAATCAGTTAAAATTTGATTTACATGAAGAAGAAGACTGTTGTACCCGAATGGATATGAATCCATTAACAAGTTCGGAGAATTTAGTGCACGACTAGCCCAACACTGTTTATTTCGGTGTATCAATGACCCTGATTCTTGTTGGACCTTCTTTATCAAGTCCAAGCAATCTCTCAAGAAAAGGCATATTCTCAATGACCATATCGTAAAACACCTCAACTGACCTCCTGTTAAGGCACCAACAATGCACATAAATCGTGGGATATTCGTTGAGGCGATGTGGAGGCTACTAAACCCATCCATCACCTAAAGATGAAGGTACTCGAGCGTAGTATAGCCGTGGAGCAGGTGCTTCATATCCTCCTTCGAGATGCCGACACCTAAGAGCTTGAGCTGTTTCAGTTGAGGGAGATGAAGAGCATGCGTGACATTAATCGGGGGAAAGAGCAGTCCATGAACCTAGCACAGTGCAACGTGGGCGCAAGGAGGAGAGCTGACATCAGCAGCGAGCACTGATGTCCAGCTTGAAAGATGAGCTTCTTGAGCTGATCTAGGACGGGGGATAGGAACCACTCATGAAACTTGGCTTTGACCTTGCAGTTGGAATGGAACTTGCCGATAGGAAGGCGTATGACTGGGCCAGGGTGTGGGTGAGGATCTGGGACAATGCATCCAAGCATTTGCAATCCCCACGGTAGATCTTGTAGTCGTCGATGGCGTCGAGTGGGTGGAGTCCCAAAGGGGGCGTTGTCGTCAGGAGAGGACGGTTTTCTGCATGCCAGATTTGATGGGGAGGAGGGGGATGATGGTTACCAACGTCTCGTTGGGGAGACTGCTGATGAAGTCTAGGCTCGCCGAAGGCTCTTGCGGTTCTGGCTCGACCCGCTCCCGCTTGTTGGCTACCTCGTTGATATGTCTCCATCGTATCTACTTTTCCAAACTCTTTTGCCCTTATTCTAGACTCTAACTTGCATGATTTGAATGCAACTAACCCGGACTGACATTGTTTTCATCAGAATTGCCATGGTGTTATTTTTGTGCGGAAATAAAAGTTCTCGGATTGACCTAAAAATTTACGGAGAATATTTTTGGAATTAATAAAAAATACTGGCACAAGAATTATCCAAAGGGGGGGGGGGCACCCAGAGGCCACAAGCCCTGGGGGCGCGCCCACCCCCTTGGCGCATGCCCTGCAGGCTTGTGGGCCCCTGGAGCCCCTTCGACCTCAACTCCAACTCCATATAACCCTATTCGGAGAGAAAAAAAATCAGGGAGAAGGATTCATCGCATTTTACGATACGAAGCCGCCGTCGCCTCCCGTTCTTCATCGGGAGGGCTGATATGGAGTCCGTTCGGGGCTCCGAAGAGGGGGATTTGTAGCCATCATCATCACCAACCTTCCTCCATCACCAATTTTGTGATGCTCGCTGCCGTGCGTGAGTAATTCTATCGTAGGCTTGAGTTGGATGAGATTTATCATGTAATCGAGTTAGTTTTGTTAGGGTTTGATCCCTAGTATCCACTATGTCACTACTAGAAAAAGGGCTGTTAGTGGCGCACCTGTTTTTGCTATTAATGGCGCACTACAGGTGCGCCACTATTAACACGCCACTAGTAACAAATAGTAATGGCGCACCTCTGGTGCGCCACTAGTATCCCAGATAATAGTGGCGCACCACACAGTGCGCCATTACTATGTCCACCAGTGCGCCATTACTATGCCTCCCAGGGGGCCATATTTACCTTGTGCTCTGGGTTACTAATGGCGCACTTTCAGATAATGTGCCACTGGTGTGTTTATTTCAGTGCGCCACTAAAGTGCAATATGGTGCGCCACTACTATGAATATTAGGAATTTTTTTTCTTTTCTAATATTTGCACAGGTTACAAAATACATTACTGCACAGAATATAAACAACACAACATATAAACAGTAGATTTATCGAATATAATAGAAGATTAGTCTCCAAATACAATTCATCATATTAGTCTCCGAATTCAAAATACCGAACAAAGTTAGAACATTACAAGTCTCGAGACCGCGAGTAGCGAGTTTGTCTTCACATTACAAGTCGATATCGATCATATAAACTACCATCACATAGAAGAGAGCTGCGGTCATCGCGATGAGCATCATCGCGATGAAACTGGTCTTTATCCGGTTCCTCCAACGCTCCCTCCTCTCTCCCGCTAGATAGCACATGTATCTAGCTTCCGCCTCCGCCCTAGTGGTGTACCCTTTGTAATTGTTACCGCAGAAACGGTGAACCTGTCTCCGACACTCCTCCCAGTCGTCGTAGACTCCGGGGACCTTACCCTTGTAGACAACATACAACGGCATCTCTATGCACTAGACAAACAAAATGTTAGTAGCAATTCACAGACAATACATAAGCAATATATAAGTATGCAACAAAAGGATCAGAAGAGAAAAGCAACACATTAATAGCACGATTCATGGTCCTACTAATAAATAGCATCGATTACATATAAGTTGAACGACTGTCCAAACTAAAGAGACATACAAGTTCATTAAAGTTTAATTAGAACATGAGCTAATCGATATTTCAGAACTACATAGCATCACTACTTTCGACTCGACTCAGGGACCGGAGCGTGGATGAAGCCGCCGTCTATCGTGATGGTCATGAAATCATGGTCGTTGTCAGCCTGCATTTGTAGCGTTGTTTCTATCTCACTGTTGGACGGTTGATATCTAAGGTAGAACTGCCCCGAGGTACGAAGGACATCTTGATGGATGATTTCCGAACTCTGACTGGATGCGAAAGAATTCTTGTCTGATGTCTGCGTCCTGGATTGCCGACAAGCGTGCGGCCCAATCTTTGAGATTAGTTGGTAGCAGAAGGTGATTATGGTCTCGTACGATCGCCCACATGTGATAGAGGGCGTAGTAGGCATCCTTCTGACCGCCAGGCGGCTGCTGGACGCAGGGGGACATTGTATTGTGGGTGGACACGTGCTTGCCGTACCTACAAATTGGCCTCCTGAAGGTGCCTCCAGATCTGGCATAGCCGGGGAGAGCTTCATCAAGAACTTTCTTGATATTTATGTAGTCTTTCTTCGACTGATGGTCCGAGTCGAAATACGTGGCCATGGAATATTTCGGGCTTAAGAGGATGAGTGTGCAATGTATGTCACTGCACAAAACACAGAATGTTAGAAAAAAAGAACGATCAAAATCTAAGAAATCATATGTTACGGGGCGGTGAGGGGATGACTTACTCGGGAAAGTAAGGCACGAGGAAGTTATCCTTATCTGGGTTCGCCAGAATGACGCCTTCGAGGTATGAACTCGCGATTTGCCGGTCCCTAGTGCCGCCCAAGATCTTGGCACGCATGTAGAAGGGGTCGACTATCACGATGTTCGAGGTCTTGTCTCTAATGATCCGCATCTCCATACTGAGCGAAAATAGTCGAATGAAGGTGTAGTGCAGCGGATGAAGGTTAAACATAGCGAAGATGTCATCAAACCGCAGGACGATCATACCCCCGATGGTGCTATCGACAAAGCCCTTGCCCTCTGGCACCTTGGCCACGAAATCCGGGTATGCCACATCATTCTCGGAGAGACGCCGCTTCTCCAAAAAAAGAACACTGTCATGCAGACTCCGCATAGCACCGGTTGCAGCATTGAGAAGATTAGTCGGTAGCATCGGCCTACCCACCACATGCACCCTCCTCGAGATATCCTTAGGTGAAGGTGGCCCGTCCTGAGCATGAATCGTACTTGGTGCCGGCTGGCTCGCACCCTTGTTATTCTTTCTTTTCCGTCCCTTCTTCTTCTGCTGTAATGGGATCGAGTTTTGCTTAGAGACCGCCTTCTTGAGTGTGTTGGGGCTGATAATATTTCACACCTCGGCTATCTGAGGCTCGGTGAAGGTGGAAGCTGGAGGCGTCTCCTGAGAAGTGAACGCCAGACGACGCCTGTTGCAACTGGGTTTCTCTGCGGTACCAGCTAGATCGCGATCGTCTTTTGCAGGGTTGGGTTCTTGAGAAGGAGGCCCCAAGAATTCTTCACCATACCCATGTTCGTTGAAGTACTTATCGACGTTCGTAAATGTACCGTCGTCATCGTCGTTGTCTGGATCCTGTGCCATATGCATGTCCGACATGTCTGGTAGCGTAGCGGCGATCTTGCCATGGCTTGGCGCCTGCATGACTGGCGGTGTTGTCTGTGGGGTGGTGTCCCCCGTCCCCAAACGAATTTGGCTCTTCGGCCAAAGCAGGGGCCAGCTTAAGCAGGCGCTGAGGGTCATCACATCATCTTCGTCGGCCCCAGGGGGTCGAAACGGAGGTAACAAGTCGTCGCAGCCCGGCAGCACCCGGACCAGTTGAACCCTATACACGGTGGGTGGCATCGGATTACCGTGGAACACGGGGTTGCCCGGTTGAATGATTCTGGCCTTGGCGACATCGATCAACTCGCCTCCCACGAAGTGCAGGAGAGTGCATGGAACATCAGCGGCGCCCTGCAAAAACATGTAGGGCGTCAGTGTTGGGGAACGTAGCAATAATTCAAAATTTTCTACGCATCACCAAGATCAATCTATGGAGATTCTAGCAACAAGAGAAGGATAGGATGAGTTGATCTTCATACCCTTGAAGATCGCGATGCAGAAGTGTTACAAGAACGCGGTTGGTGGAGTCGTACACACAACGATTCGGACCGCGGTCGATTCCGATCTAAGCGCCGAACGGACGGCGCCTCTGAGTTCAACACATACAGCCCGGGGACGTCTCCTCCTTCTTGATCCAGAAAGGGGAGAGGAGAAGTTGAGGGAAAACTCCAGCAGCACGACGACGTGGTGGCGATGGAGCTCGTGGTTCTCCGGCAGGGCTTCGCCAAGCACTACTACTACTACGGAGGAGGTGTTGGAGGAGGGAGGGGCTGCGTTAGGGGAAGGGTGCGGCTGCCCTCTCTCTCCCTCACTATATATAGGGGGAAGGGGGGTGGAGGAGGCGCCCTAGGGTTCCCTAGGGGAGGGGTGGCAGCCACAGGGGAAACCCTAGATGGGTTTGGGCACCCCCACCCCTAGGAAACTTGCCCCCCAAGCCGGGAGGGGTGGCTGCCCTAGGGGAGGCGCCCCCACCTCTCCACGTTACGTGAGATGGGGTGGGAGGGACGCACAGCCCCTTAGTGGGTTGATGTGCCCCTCCCCTTGGCCCATAAGGCCTCCCAACGCTTGCCGGGGCCTCCGAAACACCTTTCGGTCATGCTGGTCGTCACCCGGTACACCGAGAACAATTTCAGACTCCAATACCCTTTGTCCAATATATCGATCTTCACCTCTGGACCATTCCGGAGTTCCTCGTCATGTCCGGGATCTCATCCGGGACTCCAAACAACCTTCGGTAACCACATATTATTTCCCATAACAACTCTAGCGTCACCGAACCTTAAGTGTGTAGACCCTACGGGTTCGGGAACCATGCAGACATGACTGAGACGTTCTCCGTCCAATAACCAACAGCAGAATCTGGATACCCATGTTGGCTCCCACATGTTCCACGATGATCTCATTGGATGAACCACGATGTTGGGGATTCAATCAATCCCGTATACGATTCCCTTTGTCAATCGGTATGTTACTTGCCCGAGATTCGATTGTCGGTATCCCAATACCTCGTTCAATCTCGTTACCGGCAAGTCACTTTACTCGTTCCGTAATGCATGATCCCGTGACTAACTACTTAGTCACATTGAGCTCATTATGATGATGCATTACCGAGTGGGCCCAGAGATACCTCTCCATCATACGGAGTGACAAATCCCAGTCTCGATTCGTGCCAACCCAACAGACACTTTCGGGGATGCCTGTAGTGTACCTTTATAGCCACCCAGTTATGTTGGGACGTTTGGTACACCCAAAGCATTCCTACGGTATCCGGGAGTTGCACAATCTCATGGTCTAAGGAAATGATACTTGACATTAGAAAAGCTTTAGCAAACGGACTACATGATCTTTGTGCTACGCTTAGGATTGGGTCTTGTCCATCACATCATTCTCCTAATGATGTGATCCCGCTATCAATGACATCTAATGTCCATGGTCAGGAAACCATGACCATCTATTGATCAACGAGCTAGTCAACTAGAGGCTCACTAGGGACATGTTGTGGTCTATGTATTCACACATGTATTATGATTTCCAGTTAATACAATTATAGCATGAACAATAGACAATTATCATGAACAAGGAAATATAATAATAACCATCTTATTATTGCCTCTAGGGCATATTTCCAATAGTATCCCACTTGCACTAGAGTCAATAATCTAGTTCACATCACTATGTGATTGTAATGAATGCAACACCCATTGGGTTTGATCATATCTCGCTTGTGAGAGAGGTTATTAGTCAACGAGTCTGAATCTCTCAGATTCGTGTGTGCTTTACAAATCTCTATGTCATCTCCTATATGCAGCTACCACGCGCCATTTGGAACCATTCCAAATAACATCTCTACTATACGAATCCGGTCTACTACTCAGAGTCATCCGGATTAGTGTCAAAGTTTGCATCGGCGTAACCCTTTATGACGAACTCTTTTACCACCTCAATAATCGAGAAAATTCCTTAGTCAACTAGTTACTAAGGATAACCTTGACTGCTGTCCTGTGACCCATTCCTAGATCACACTTGTACCCCTTGACTGACTCATGGCAAGGCACACTTCAGGTGCGGTACACAACATAGCATACTATCGAGCCTACATCTAAAGCATAGGGGACGACCTTCGTCCTTTCTCTCTCTTCTGCCGTGGTCAGATCTTGAGTCTTACTTAATGCTTACACCTTATAACAGAGCCAAGAACTCCTTCTTTGCTGATCTATTTGAACTCATTCAAAATCTTGTCACGGTATGTATTCATTTGAAAGTACTATTAAGCGTTTTTGATCTATCCTTATAGATCTTGATGCTCAATGTTCAAATAGCTTAATCCAGGTTTTCCATTGAAAAGCACCTTCCAAACAACCCTATATGCTTTCCAGAAATTTTACGTCATTTCCGATCAACAATATGTCAACAACATATACTCATCAGAAATTTTATAGTTCTCCCACTCACTTCTTTAGAAATACAAGTTTCTTATAAACTTTGTATAAACCCAAAATCTTTGATCATCTCATCAAAGCGTATATTCCATCTCCGAGATGCTTACTCCAGTCCTTAGAAGGATTACTGTAGCTTTGCATACTTGTTAGCATCTTTCAGGATTGACAAAACCTTCTGGTTGTATCACATACAACCTTTCCTCAAGAAAATCGTCGAGGAAAAAATGTTTTGACATCCTATCTACAAGATTTCATAAATATTGCAGTAACTGCTAATATAATTGCAACAGAATCTTAGCATCGCTATGAGTGAGAAAGTATCATCATAGTCAACTCCTTGAACTTGTCGGAAAACATCTTAGCGACAAGTCGAGCTTTCTTAATGGTGACACTTACCATCATTGTCCATCTTCCTTTTAAAATCCATATGTACTCAACAGCCTTACGACCATCGGGTAGTTCTTCCAAAGTCTATACTTTGTTTTCATACATGGATCCTCTCTCGAACCCACTTGTCGGAATCCGGGCCCACCATCGCTTCTCCATAGCTCGTAGGTTCATTGTTGTCTAGCAACATGACCTCTAAGACAGGATTACGTACCACTATGAAGTAGTACGCATCCTTGTCGACCTACGAGGTTTGGTAGTGACTTGATCTGAAGTTTGATGATCACTATCATCAGCTTCCACTTCAATTGGTGTAGGCACCATAGGAACAACTTCTCGTGCGCTGCTACACACTAGTTGAAGTGATGGTTCAGTAACCTCATCAAGTCTCCACCATCCTCCCACTCAATTCTTTCAAGAGAAACTTTTCCTCGAGAAAGGACCCGTTTCTGGAAACAATCACTTTTGCTTCCGGATCTGAATTAGGATGTATACCCAACTGTTTTTGGGTGTCCTATGAAGATGCATTTTATCCGCTTTGGGTTCGAGCTCATCAGGCAAAACTTTTCACATAAGCGTCACAGCCCCAAATTTTTTAAGAAATGACAGCTTAGGTTTCTCTAAACCATAGTTCATACGGTGTCATCTCAACGGAATTACGTGGTGCACTATTTAAAGTGAATGTGGTTGTCTCTAATGCCTAACCCATAAACGATAGTGGTAATTCGATGAGAGACATCATGGTATGCACCATATCCAATAGGGTGCATTTATGATGTTCGGAAACACCATCACACTATCGTGTTCCAGGTGGTATTAGTTATGAAACAATTTCCACAAGGTCTTAATTGTGTACCAAACTCGTAACTCAGATATTCATCTCTATGATCATATCATAGACATTTTATCCTCTTGCCATGATGATCTTCAACTTCACTCTGAAATTGCTTGAACCTTTCAATAATTCAGACTCGTGTTTCATCAAGTAAATATACTCAGAATCTACTCAAATCATCTATGAAGTAAGAGCATAACGACATTCACTGCGTGCCTCAGCACTCATTGGATTGCACACATAAAATGTATTACTTCCAACAAGTTGCTCTCTTGTTTCATCTCACTGAAAAACGAGGCCTTTCAGTCATCTTGCCCATGTGGTATGATTTGCATGTCTCAAGGGATTCAAAATCAAGTGAGTCCAAACGGTCCATTTGTATGGAGTTTCTTCATGCATATATACCAATAGACATGGTTCGCATGTCTCAATCTTTTCAAAACGAGTGAGTCCAAAGATCCATCAACATGGAGCTTCTTCATGCGTTTTATACCAGTATGACTCAAATGGCAGTGCCACAAGTATGTGGTAATATCATTACTATCTTATATATTTTGGTATGAACATGTGTATCACTACGATTGAGATTCAATAAACCATTCATTTTAGGTGCAAGACCGCTGAAGGTATTATTCAAATAAACAGAGTAACCATTATTCTCCTTAAATGAATAACCGTATTGCGATAAACATAATCCAATGATGTCTATGCTCAACACAAACACCAAATAACAATTATTTAGGTTTAACACCAATCTCGATGGTAGAGGGAGCAGGCGATGCTTGATCACATCAACCCTGGAAACACTTCCAACACACATCGTCATCTCACCTTTAGCTAGTCTCCGTTTATTCCGTAGCTCTTTTATTTCGAGTTACTAACACTTAGCAACCGAACCGGTATCTTAATACCCTGGTGCCACTAGGAGTACTAGTAAAGTACACATTTAATACAATGTATATCCAATATACTTCTGTCAACCTTGCCAGCCTTCTCATCTACCAAGTATCTAGGGTAGTTCTGCTTCAATGACCGTTCCCTCATTACAGAAGCACTTAGTCTCGGGTTTGGGTTCAACCCTGGGTTTCTTCACTAGAGCAGCAACTGATTTTCCGTTTCATGAAGTATCCCTTCTTGCCCTTGCCCTTCTTGAAACTAGTGGTTTTACTAACCATCAACAATTGATTCTCCTACTCGATTTCTACTTTTGCGGTGTCAAACATCGTGAATTGCTCAAGGATCATCATGTCTATCCCTGATATGTTATAGTTCATCACGAAGCTCTAATAGCTTGGTGGCAGTGACCATGGAGAACCATCACTATCTCATCTGGAAGATTAACTCCCACTCGATTCAAGTGATTGTAGTACTCACACAATCTGAGCACATGCTCAATGATTGAGCTTTTCTCCCTTAGTTTGCAGATTAAGAAACTTGTCGGAGGTCTCATACCTCTTGATGTGGGCACGAGCCTGAAATCCTAATTTCAGCTCTTGGAACATCTCATATGTTCTGTGACGTTTCAAAAATGTCTTTGGTGCCTTAATTCTAAACCGTTTAACATTACACACTGAACTATCACGTAGTCATCAAAATGTGGATGTCAGATGTTCGCAACATCCACAAATGATGCTCGAGGTTCAGCACACCGAGCGGTGCATTAAGGACATAAGCCTTCTGTGCAGCAATGAGGACAATCCTCAGTATATGACCCAGTCCGCATAATTGCTACTGTCAACTTTGAACTAAATTTTCTCTAGGAACATATCTTAAAACAGTAGAACTAAAGCGTAGGCTACGACATAATTTGCAAAGACCTTTTGACCATGTTCATGATAATTAAGTTCTTCTGATTATTTAATGAACTCCCACTGAGATAGACATCCCTCTAGTCATCTAAGTGATACATGATCCGAGTCAACTAGGCCGTGTCCGATCATCACGTGAGACGGACTAGTCATCATCGGTGAACATCTTCATGCTGATCGCATCTGCTATACGACTCATGTTCGACCTTCCGGTCTCTTGTGTTCCGAGGCCATGTCTGTACATGCTAGGCTCGTCGAGTCAACCTAAGTGTTTTGCATGTGTAAATCTGGCTTACACCCATTGTATGCGAACGTTAGAATCTATCACACCCGATCATCACGTGGTGCTTCGAAACAACGAACCTTCGCAATGGTGCACAGTTAGGGGGAATACTTTCTTGAAATTTTATGAGGTATCATATTATTTATGCTACCGTCATTCTAAGCAAATAAGATGCCAAAACATGATAAACATCTCATGCAATCAAATAGTGACATGATAGGGCCAATATCATTTTGCTCCTTTTGATCTCCATCTTCGGGGCACCATGATCATCATCGTCACCGGCATGACACCATGATCTCCATCATCGTGTCTTCATGAAGTTGTCTCGCCAACTATTACTTCTACTACTATGGCTAACAGTTTAGCAATAAAGTAAAGGAATTAAACGGCATTATTCAATGACACGCAAGTCATACAATAAATTAAGACAACTCCTATGGCTCCTGCCGGTTGTCATACTCATCGACATGCAAGTCATGATTCCTATTACAAGAACATGATCAATCTCATACATCACATTCTTTTGGCCATATCACATCACATAGCATACCCTGCAAAAACAAGTTGGACGTCCTCTAATTGTTGTTGCATGTTTTACGTGTCTGCTATGGGTTTCTAGCAAGAACGTTTCTTACCTACGCAAAAGCCACAACGGTGATATGCCAATTGCTATTTATCCTTCATAAGGACCCTTTTCATCGAATCCGATCCGACTAAAGTGGGAGAGATTGGCACCCGCTAGCCACCTTTATGCAACAAGTGCATGTCAGTCGGTGGAACATGTCTCACGCAAGCGTACGTGTAAGGTCGGTCCGGGCCGCTTCATCCCACAATACCGCCGAAACAAGATAAGACTAGTAGTGGTAAGCAAATTGAACAAACCAACACCGACAACTACTTGTGTTCTACTCGTGCATAGAATCTACGCAATAGACCTAGCTCATGATGCCACTGTTGGGGAATGTAGAAATAATTGAAAATTTTCTACGCATCACCAAGATCAATCTATGGAGATTCTAGCAGAAAGAGAAGGAGAGGATGAGTTGATCTTCATACCCTTGAAGATTGCGACGCGGAATCGTTACAAGAACGCGGTTGGTGGAGTCGTACACACAACGATTCAGATCGCGGTCGATTCCGATCTAAGCACCGAATGGACGGCGCCTCCGTGTTCAACACACGTATAGCCCGGGGACGTCTCCTCCTTCTTGATCTAGCAAGGGGAGAGAAGAAGTTGAGGGAAAACTCCAGCAGCACGACGGCGTGGTGGCGATGGAGCTCGTGGTTCTCCGGGAGGGCTTCGCCAAGCACTACGGAGGAGGAGGAGGTGTTGGAGGAGGGAGGGGCTGTGTTAGGGGAAGGGTGCGGATGACCTCTCTCTCCCTCACTATATATAGGGGGAAGGGGGGTGGAGGAGGCGCCCTAGGGTTCCCTAGGGGAGGGGTGGCAGCCACGGGGGAAACCCTAGATGGGTTTGGGCGCCCCCACCCCTAGGAAACTTGCCCCCCAAGCCGGGAGGGGTGGCTGCCCTAGGGGAGGCGCCCCCACCTCTTCACATTACGTGAGATGGGGTGGGAGGGGCGCACAACCCCTTAGTGGGCTGATGTGCCCGCTCCCCTTGGCCCATAAGGCCCCCAACGCTTGCCGGGGCCTCCGAAACACCTTTCGGTCACGCTGGTCGTCACCCGGTACACCCAGAACAATTCAGGACTCCAATACCCTTCGTCCAATATATCGATCTTCACCTCCGGACCATTCCGGAGTTCCTCGTCATGTCCGGGATCTCATCTGGGACTCCGAACAACCTTCGGTAACCACATACTATTTCCCATAACAACTCTAGCGTCACTGAACCTTAAGTGTGTAGACCCTACGGGTTCGGGAACCATGCAGACATGACTGAGACGTTCTCTGGCCAATAACCAACAACGGAATCTGGATACCCATGTTGGCTCGCACATGTTCCACGATGATCTCATCGGATGAACCACGATGTCGGGGATTCAATCAGTCCCGTGTATAATTCCCTTTGTCAATCGGTATGTTACTTGCCCGAGATTCGATCGTCGGTATCCCAATACCCCGTTCAATCTCGTTACCGGCAAGTCACTTTACTCGCTCCGTAATGCATGATCCCGTGACTAACTACTTAGTCACATTGAGCTCATTATGATGATGCGTTACCGAGTGGGCCCAGAGATACCTCTACGTCACACGGAGTGACAAATCCCAGTCTCGATTCGTGCCAACCCAACAGACACTTTCGGGGATGCCTGTAGTGTACCTTTATCGCCACCCAGTTATGTTGTGATGTTTGGTACACCCAAAGCATTCCTACGGTATCCGGGAGTTGCACAATCTCATGGTCTAAGGAAATGATACTTGACATTAGAAAAGCTTTAGCAAACGAACTACACGATCTTTGTGCTACGCTTAGGATTGGGTCTTGTCCATCACATCATTCTCCTAATGAGGTGATCCCACTATCAATGACATCTAATGTCCATGGTCAGGAAACCATGACCATCTATTGATCAACGAGCTAGTCAACTAGAGGCTCACTAGGGACATGTTGTGGTCTATGTATTCATACATGTATTACAGTTTCTAGTTAATACAATTATAGCATGAACAATAGACAATTATCATGAACAAGGAAATATAATAATAACCATTTTATTATTGCCTCTAGGGCATATTTCCAACAGTCTGGGATGCCCAGTCAAAGGCAAGGAGATGAAGTCATCGGCCGAGAGGCTTAGTTACCGTGATGGCGTCGAGCTCGGCTAATGTCGAGGCACCGCAAACGGCGTGCGTGCAAGTGATGGAGGGGCCGCTTGATGCCGAGGTGCCGGCCGGCATATTCTTCCCACACCCATGTGCATTAAGGTCCAATGCCTGCGCCAGCGCCGGAGACACCAATACCGCCTCCACCGGAGACACCAATGGCACCGCCGGCACGTTGTGCGAGTTGCTGCCCGTGAAGCTGGGAATCGGGGGCGGCCCCTGTTGGCCACCCGCAATCAACGCCTGCAGCCCCTCAATCAAGGTAGGCACAATGGCGGTGATCGTCGCTCCTAGTTGGTCTCGCACTTCCTCTTGGACTATATACGAAATCGGCACCACTTGTGCCTTGAGTTCTTGAACCTCGCGCTCCTGGCTTTCCGAGCTGGTCTTTCTCTCCTTTCGCCCAACGTTATAGTATTTCAACCATTTCATGGACAAGCCTTTGCCGGCCACCCAACCATCTGACGACGGCTTACTGAACTTATCCTTGTGTTTCATTATGTTCAACGCCCTATTTAAAGTGGTGTCCCAAGGGGAGCTCTGAGACGACCACACGCTACTGCTTTCAGTGTCCCACGGAAGCAACGTGAACCATTTAGAAATTTGGCTTCATTAATTAGAATGCAACCATATGGATCTAATTACGCGAGGGTGTATTCCTTACCAGAACAAGCTCAAGCACATTGGTCTTCGGATCCGTGGTAAGCTCCTTTGTTACCGGGTCCACCTTGTACCGGGCCCTGACATAGTTCCTGGTCTGCTTGTCACGGTATTTATCAAAGAGGGGCGGTAGGCCTTGCTCGGCACGCTCCGCGTCCTCCTTGTCCCATATAGATTCCGCCACTCTGTAACCGCCGGGACCGAGTTTGTGGACCCCTAAGTTCAAGTCCCGCATATCTTTCCCCCACTGACTTGATTCTGCGGCTGTGTTGCTCTCGCACTTGATCTTGAACTCCCGGTAGTCAGCTTTGTTGATCGAAGGATTTGTCTCCTTGATCTTCTCATAACTATCACCTCTTAGAATCCTTCTTCTCACTACGTCTCTCCAAGTATCCAGGGCCGTGCTCATCTCCGTGAGGGCGGCACTGTTCACTTTATTCCCTTAGAGGCGTGTGTTTTCGAAGTTACCGGGGAACTTGTATCATTCGTGCAGCTTCATGAAGAGGAGGTTGCGCAAATTCCCTCGGTCACGATGCCTTAGGTTCTCGGTGTTGATCGATATGGTGCTCCGGAGAATGCACCCGAGTTGTCCCGAGTACCCACTGACTAATTCTTTGGGCGCCGTTGGATGACCACTGGAGGACACTTCAGTAAATTCCTGCTTGACGGTGCCAAGCATGTTTGGGCGCCGGTCCTTCCGTTGCCTCTTCGGTTGGCTGCCATCTGTGCGTGCGCTGCCATCATCAGTGGTGGCATCCTCGGCGGCACCATCAGTGGTGTCATCCCCGACGCCACTAGGGGTTGTGTAGTCAGGATCGGTGTCTTCCGCGGCGTCCTCATAGCGGTGAGGTTCTTCCTCCATCTCCTGGGACAGCTCCCAGAATGCCTTGCCCGAACCGCCGGCCTCATCGTTGTGGGCCATGTTCGCTCTAAACAGGAAAAAAGTTTGGTCAAAAAGTTGGTTATTGTAAAAAACCTAATTCTCGAGGAATGTCGCCAAAAAGTTGGTTATTGTCAAGGAACAATTGAGAGATGTTTGTGATATTGCCTAGGTGTTTTGGGATGGAACCTGTTAGTGTGTTGTTGCTAAGGTCCAAGTCCACGTTCTCAAGGTCTAAGATAATTTAATCAGGGCAGTGGCAGTGGATTTGTGCACATGCTAAGCTATCTAAGACAGTAGCTTCCTTGCAACCCACAAAAGACAAAGGAAAAGGGGTGAAAGGGGGAGATGGTTAGCTTTGATGAGCAGGCAGCATCTTCCTAACTCCCTTCTTCTTGTCTCCTCTCACTATCTCTCTCACACACATGGCAAGCAAGGGTGTCTGAGTGTGTGGAAAAATACTAAACTAATCCAACCACTAAAGCACTAGATCACTACTATTGTATAATCTTTTTATAGCTTTGTATATATGTATGGCTCCAATGGGTGCCACTGCCATGCATCCCTCTCCTATCATTTAATCATGATTAGCCCATCATTTTGACCAGAGATTAGTTTTGGTTAATTAATTAACTAGTGTGTGCCACAGCAGAGCACAGATCTCCATCTAGCTAGTAGGAGTAGCTTTCCAAGGCCTCTTTCTAAGGCCTGTTTCGGTTGAGAATCGGGCACCTTCTAGGTCAAGAAAATTGGGCATGACCTTTGCTAATTTTCTTGACCTAAGAGTGCCCCATTCTCAACCGAAACAGAAATTAATCAACACTTCAGGAGAAAGGGGTCATTTCAGAAGATCACAAAGTAGCAGCAGCATCACTTGACAAAATCACAAGTAGCAGCAGCATCACAAGTAGTACAGCAGCAGCATCATCACAAGTAGTACAGCAGCAATAGTGAATACAGTGAGTACAATAGCAACAGCATCATCACAAGTATTGTGATGCCCCTTCAAACAAGAGTTTCCTTCTCTCTTTTTTTTTGACATGAACAAACAAGGGTTGCCAATTCAAACTAACTTGTGATGATGTTGTTCCTTTAAAGTGCAGTTCAGTATATGTAACAAAAAACAGGTGACAAAACTTGCACTCCCCTCTCCGCTTAACGAGGCAGGGAAACAGTGCCAAGTAGCTATCCAGGCATCCTTTTTTAAGCGCCTGGTCCAGGCTAAGCAGACCTGTCTGGGTCAAATTCCTAGCTAAGCAAAATGTCAGGTAACCAGGCCAGGCTAGCAACAACTTTTGCAGGACAGCAACCAAACACTATCCAGGCACAGTTTAGGGAGGCTCCAAGCCAGACATGATTCAGTGTGGACACTCCAAACAGACCCTAAATGACTGGGGATACTTGTAAAAACTTGGTTTAGCTCCTTTCACACATAGATAAGCAGTTGGGAAAAAGACACAATTTCCTGTAAGAACTTGAAAAAGAAACTATGCCATATGTACTTCAAGACTTCAAGTATATAGCCATAAAAAATAGTTCATGCATGTATGAGCCATGGATCGTGCTATTTCCGAAAAGAGTAAACCCATAGGGGGCAACTTACCTGTGATTTCAGGCTAATTGTATTAAAATTTGAAGCAACTACTATCAGACATGTAAAAAAGGTGTTATCTCTCTCTTGTGCTATCTCTCTATTGCAAAAAAGTGCAGTTCCTTTAAAGTTTCAAATTTGCACTTGCATTGCATTTAAACATGCCCATTGGGTGTGGGTGAACCATTCAGAACAATCAGCCATGGCAATGTCACATTTTAGCACCAAAGTGGCTTGCACTTCTTTTTAGTTGAACTTGTTTTTAATAGACAAACAACTAAATGCTCAGAACTTCTACTACTACCACTAGATCATTTTCCTCTAGAAGAGAGCCAAACATTATTTATATAAAAATACGTAGTTCACAGAACTAGAACATTTTTTCTTTTAGAACACAACCTAAAATAATGATTTAAAATTGACAGAGGAGTATCTCACTGGCACAGGTCTCGCACGAGCAACAATACAAGAAAGGTAGCAGAATATTTCCAAATTCCTATTTAGCAGCCCTAGATTTAACCAACTACAAGTAAATCGACGGCCATTGTTACAACTTATAACAGAACTAAGGATATCTTATGTTGAAACAAAACAGAGGTTTAGCCAGAGGAATAATACAACAAGTAATATAATTTTTATCACTTCTTTTTCTCAAGTACTATAATTTTTATCAGAGGGTTGCATTGTGGATGATGCAGGAGGCCGTATGTCTGTATGTCAAACAACTGCAACTTGAGTGCTGCTACATATGACCTCCAAATCGAAATCTTACAGCAAGTAAAAAATGTTTCCCATGAACATATCACCATCAAATCAACAAATATATATATATACTCCCTCTGTAAAGAAATATAAGATTTTTTTAGATCGCTACTTAACCATCCTAGAATAATTTTCCAGCACAAACCAAAGCTAAAAATCCTCTAAAATCCCTGCCTAGTTGCTCTACTCTCGCTGTCACCGATCATCACATACTGTATAAATTTGTTCTTCACAGCCCGCTTGATCTATCTATCTATCTCAGAAAGTGGGTTGAGAAGAACTCATTAGATGCCCATGATGGTCCACATCAGCTGATTCATAGCCAGGGTGCATTGATCACCAGAAAGAAACCAAGAAAGAAAAATTGGATCGGAGAGGAGGCGGAGCTCACCGGGGAGGCGCAACAGCAAGCAGAGGTGGAGCGGAGACCAGAGTTGAGGTGGCCGGAGTTGAGGAAGACGGGGGCGGCGGGGAGCGGGCCGGCTGGTGGTGGAAGCCCCAGTCCAGGCACGGGATCGGCTCCGAGAGAGGAGAGCGCGAGGTCGGCGGGGACGGGGGATCTCCAGCTCGAACGGATCCTCCAAGACGGCGTAGCGGAGCTTGGCGCAGCTCCTAGGCACGACGAAGGAGCACGGGGCGGTCGGTGGCCGTGGTGACGCGTGGCTGCCGCGCTCGGGTAGGTGGGGGCCGCAGAGGGTTCGGCCAGCTGGCCGCGCCACGGCGGAGGGCCGGCAATGACGGCTTGAACCCTAGGTCTCGCGCTCGGGAAGGGCTCCGGTGGTGGGCTCGGGGAGGAGGTGACGCTCGGGGGGGGGGGGGGAAGAGGGGGTGGGTGGGGCGGCAGAGCCTGGGAGCGAGGTCGCAGGTGGGTGGGGGCGGGGGTGGTGGTGGAAGGGGATCGGCGGCGGTGGCGAGAGGGGAGAAGGACGAACGGGTAGGCGAGGGGCGAGATGGGAGAGGCGAGGGACGAGGGGTGGATATTTTAGTGGGGGAAGGTTAGCAATGACGCACCTCCTAGGGGTGTGCCATAAATACCGTGATAGCAATGGCGCATCCTCCCCTGGTGTGCCATTACTAACTATTTTTTTGGATTTTTAGTTGCATCTAATAATTTTTTAGAAAATGACGATCAAATTTGAAAACATTTATGAATGTGAAAAAATATCATCAAATTTGAAAACATTTATGAAAAAAATATGAATATGAAAACATTTATGAATATGAAAAAATATCATCAAATTCGTTATTTGAAAATATTTTTTTTGAATTTTTAGTTGCATCTACTACCTCCGTTTCAGTTTACAAGTCCTACGCGTATACCTAGGTTGCCAATTTTATCACCCTAATATAAACTATATAACACAAAAATTATACCTTTTGAAAGTAGAAACTCCGAAGTTTATGTTGGTATATTTTTTGTAATATATGACTTGTGTTAGGTTGGTCAAATTGACGACCTAGGGGTACGCACACGCCCTGTAAACTGAGAGAGAGGTAGTAATAATTTTTTAGAAAACATTTATGAATATGGAAAAATATCATCAAATTTGAAAAAATATTCATGAATTCAAAAAGAGCACATGAAATTTAAAAATATTCATGAGTTCAAAAAATATTAACAAAGTCAATACTTTTTGTGAGTTAGAAATACAATACCAGAATAAACCTAAATAAAAATTGGTATACTAATGGCGCACGTCCTAGGGGTGCGTCATAAGTACCTTGATAGCAATGGCGCATCTTCTCCTGGTGCGCCTTTAGTAACTTTTTTTGGATTTTTAGTTGCATTCATTTGTGAATTGGTAAAACTATTATGAATATGAAAAAATATCATCAAATTTGAAAAAATATTCATGAATTCAAAAAGTGCCCATGAAATTTAACAATATTCATGAGTTCAAAAAATATTAAAATATTCAATACTTTTTGCGAGTTAGAAATTCAATACCAGAATAAACATAAATAAAAATTGGTATACAAGAATAAACATAAAGAAATATTCATGAGGACTAGAACAGAAGAAATGTCATTTCCGTATGTCGAAATACAGTCGAGAAATGAAGACTACAATTTAAATACAATCGATCTTAGCTAGCTATCTTTTCACAATCTTCTTGCCCTTCTTTTTCACAAATGGAGTTCTTCTCTTGAACGGACGTACTTTAGGTAGGGTGGTCCTGCTTCTTCTTGTGGTGTATGGTACTTCATCGTCGTCGTCATGTTTCATCTTCGGTTCGCCGTACTTGTCAAAGTCTTGCTCATTGGCGACTCCATCCATTCCGATGATCTTCCTTTTGCCTCTCCTCACGACAAAACGACTAGGCTTTGACGGGTCGGTAATGAAGAAGCATTGGTCCACTTGGGAAGCCAGTACCCATGGCTCATTTTTCGCGGTGATGTTTGCGCCCGCGGTCTTGGATTTGGCTTCGGGTATAACGATGGTGGTGAAATACCGGTCTTCTTTTAGGACGCTCTTGGCCCATCTGACACGGAACATTGGGACCTTCTCTCCAGTGTAGCTTAGCTCCCAGATCTCCTCGATCCTTCCATAGTATCTGTTCTTGTTGTTACCGGTGTAGGATTCCATCGTTACCCCAGAGTTCTGATAATCATCGCTCTTCATATCCTTTTCCTTAGTGTAGAATGTGTAGCCGTTGATATCGTACGCCTCATAGGTCATCGGGTTGTGCTCAGCGCCCTGTGACAAGGCAAATATGAGTTTTTCTTCCGGAAGAATCCTCATGTAAAGGGTACGACAGAAGCTTCTCCTTGAAACAACGCGTGAAACATGAGTTGTGCTCTTTGATTATATCTCCGTCCGTCCTCTGTTGGCCTCAGTCATTATACACCTTCTCAATAAAGGTTTTGTGCTCTACCACCCAAGGATCGACCACGTCTATGTGTTGTAGCGCGACTAGGTTTGCTCTTTCAAAGTCGGCGAGTCGACCCTTGAAGTCGACATGCATTTTGCGGCGACCCTCGTGGTGACCCCATCCAACAAGCCTGCCGAGGTGCTTGTTGACGGGCAGACCAACGGGGTTCTCGATGCCTAGATAATTCGTGCAGTAGGAGATGCACTCTTTGGTTAGAAAGCCCTTGGCTATGCTTCCCTCTAGACGTGACATGTTGCGAACGTATCCTTTGATGACACTATTCATCCTTTCGAACGACATCATGTTGTGCAAGAACGTCGAGCCGAGTTGGATGATATCCTCCACGATATGGACCATCAGATGCACCATAACGTCGAAGAATGCAGCGGGAAGTACATCTCAAGCTTGCATAGTATCACCACGATCTCTTCCTGTAGCCTTCTGAGTTGCCTCACGCCAACCGACTTCCGAGAGATGACGTCGGAAAAGTTGCATAGGCCAAATAGCATTTCACGGACTTGCGCGTCCATGACCCCACGGATTGCAACTGGAAGTATCCGCGTCATTAGCACATGACAATCGTGAGACTTCATCCTGCTGAACTTCTGCTTCGCTGAGTCTAGGTATCTGCTTATCTTCCCCGCGTAACCGTAAGGAAGTTTTACTCCTACGAGGCAAGTGAAAAACTGCTCAATCTCCTCCTGACTTAGAGTGAAGCATGCGGGAGGGCAGTCATTTCCGATCTTCTTGGCCTTTTTTCCTTTGGCACGACTTTCTGTGTCCTTCGCCTCATCATCATCATCATCATCATCATCATCATTAGTGTGAAGCTCCTCCCTGATGCCCATTGATTTCAAGTCTGCCCTTGCTTTCGGCCCATCTTTGGTCCTCTCTGGCATGTTGAGCAGGGTACCAAGCAGACTCTCGCACACGTTCTTCGTGATATGCATGACATCAAGGCTGTGAGGCACACGGAGGATCTTCCAGTACGGCAAGTCCTAGGAAATAGACCTTGTTTTCCATACCTTGAGCAGTGGCTCTGGCGCCTTTCACTTCTTTCCCGGCTCCGGGCACTTTTTCCAATTTTTCAACAGCTCGTCTATTTCCTCGCCGCTCCTTGTACACGGGCGTCATCGGGGTTCGGTTTCACCATCGAACAAATTCTTGCGTTTTCTCCATGAGTCATCATCGCGAAGCCGCCTTCGATGTCCCATGAACACGGTTTTCAAAGACCCGGGATCTCTATCTAGCTGGCGATATGTTGTGTCATCCATGCACCTGCCGCATCCAGAAAATCCGTGGACCGCCTGCCCCACGACATATCCATAACCGAGATAGTCGTGCACCATCATGAGCAGTGCGGCTCTCATAGGGAAATATTCTTTCTCTGCGGCGTCTCACGTATTGGCTGGCATTTTCCACAGCGTGTCTAGCTCCTCTTTCAGCAGCCCTAGATACAGATTGATGTCGTTCCCTGGTTGTTTCGGCCCTTCAATTAGCATACTCATGTGAATGTACTTCCTCTTCATGCACAACCAGGGGGGAAGGTTGTACATCCACACAAACACATGTGGGGTGCTATGTGTGCTTCTCTAGCTGCCAAACGGATTAACTCCATCGGTGCTCGTGCCCAGCATGATGTTCCTTGGATCGTCCCCAAATTCTGGGTGTTCGAAGTTCAACGCTTGCCACTGGCTCGCATCCTTAGGGTGACTCATCATCTTGTCCTTTTTATTTATCTCCATATCATTTCCGTCATCTTCTCGCTTCTTCTCCTCCCTATCCACGTGCCAACGCAGGAGCTTTGCTACCTTAGGGTCCGCGAAATACCGCTGCAGACAAGGAGTGATCGGAAAGTACCACACCACTTTTCGAGGAGCTTTCTTCCTCTTCTTGTATCGAGTGACGCCGCACACCGAACATATGGTAGACTCCGCGTGCTTGTCCCGATAAATGATGGAATTGTTCATGCACACATGGTATTTCACGTGCGGTAAATCCAGAGGACACATGATTTTCTTCGCCTCCTCGAAACTGGTCGGGCACTTGTTCCCCTTGGGAAGACGTTCGTGCCAGAATGACATGTTCTCGTCGAAGCATGCGTCGGTCATTTTGTGTTTTACCTTCATCTCCAGAGCCATGTGTGTTACTTTCAGGCGGGTATCCTCGGGCCTGCATCCTTCATAGAATGGAGTAACCGCATCTATCTCCAATTGATCTAGCTTGGCTTTCTCTCGGGGGGCAGCTCTTGCGTTATCCGTCTGCTTGAGAAGCAACTCTTGAATATGAGGGTCCTGCACCCAGCCCATCAATTGTCCATCGTCGTATGCTCCGGCATCTTCATCTTCATGATCATGCCCTTCATCTTGATCTTCCTCGTCATCATGTTTGGCATCTTCTACATGATGACTGTGTACCGCATCTACTTCGTGATCATGTCCTGGAGATTCTTCGTCTTCTCGCCCGCCCTCGCCGCGGTTGTCTTGTGATACGTCTCCAACGTATCTACTTTTCCAAACACTTTTGCCCTTGTTTTGGACTCCAACTTGCATGATTTGAATGAAACTAACCCGTACTAACGCTGTTTTCAGCAGAACTGCCATGATGTTGTTTTATGTGTAGAAAAGAAAAGTTCTCGGAATGTCCTGAAAATCCACGGAGGCACCTTTTGGAATTAATAAGAATTTCTGGGCGAAAGAAATACACCAGGGGGCCCACACCCTGTCCACGAGACAGGCCCCCCTATAGGGCACGCCCCTATCTCGTGGGCCCCCTGGAGCTCCGCCGACCTCAACTCCAACTCCATATATTCTGTCTCGCGGAGAAAAAAATCAGAGATAAAGTTTCATCGCGTTTTACGACACGGAGCCGCCGCCAAGCCCTAATCTCTCTCGGGAGGGCTGATTTGGAGTCCGTTCGGGGCTCCAGAGAGGGGGATTCGTCGCTGTTGTCATCATCAACCATCCTCCATCACCAATTTCATGATGCTCACCGCCGTGCGTGAGTAATTCCATCGTAGGCTTGCTAGACGGTGATGGGTTGGATGATATTTACCATGTAATCAAGTTAGTTTTGTTAGGGTTTGATCCCTAGTATCCACTATGTTCTGAGATTGATGTTGCTATGACTTTGCTATGCTTAATGCTTGTCACTAGGGCCTGAGTGCCATGATTTCAGATCTGAACCTATTATGTTTTCATGAATATATGTGTGTTCTTGATCCTATCTTGAAAGTCTATAGTCACCTATTATGTGTTATGATCCGACAACCCCGAAGTGACAATAATCGGGATACTTCTCGGTGATGACCGTAGTTTGAGGAGTTCATGTATTCACTATGTGCTAATGCTTTGTTCTGGTTCTCTATTAAAAGGAGGCCTTAATATCCCGTAGTTTTCACTAGGACCCCACTGCCACGGGAGGGTAGGACAAAAGATGTCATGCAAGTTCTTTTCCATAAGCATGTATGACTATTTACGGAATACATGCCTACATTACACTCATGAACTGGAGCTAGTTCTGTGTCACCCTATGTTATAGCTATTACATGAGGAATCGCATCCGGCATAATTATCCATCACTGATCCATTGCCTACGAGCTTTTCACATACTGTTCTTCGTTTGTTTACTTTTCCGTTGCTACTGTTACAACTACTACAAAAATCCAAAAACTATTATCTTTACCTTTGCCACCGTTACCTTTATTATCATACTACTTTGCTACTAAATACTTTGCTGTAGATACTAAGTTATCCAGGTGTGGTTGGATTGACAACTCAACTGCTAATACTCAAGAATATTCTTTGGCTCCCCTTGTGTCGAATCAATAAATTTGGGTTGAATACTTTACCCTCAAAAGCTGTTGCGATCCCCTACACTTGTGGGTTATCAAGACTAATTTCTGGCGCTGTTGCCGGGGACACTTCCCTCCGGGAGGGGGAAATCATCACCAACATCATCACCAATGATCCTCTCATCGGGAGGGGGTCAATCTCCATCAACATCTTCACCAGCACCATCTCCTCTCAAAACCCTAGTTCATCTCTTGTATCCAATCTTGTATCAAAACCACAAATTGGTACCTGTGGGTTGCTAGTAGTGTTGATTACTCCTTGTAGTTGATGCTAATTGGTTTACTTGGTGCAAGATCATATGTTCAGATCCTTTATGCATATTATTACTCCTCTGATCATGAACATGAATATGCTTTGTGAGTAGTTACGTTTGTTCCTGAGGACATGGATGAAGTCTTGCTATTAGTAGTCATGTGAATTTGGTATTCGTTCGATATTTTGATGAGATGTATGTTGTCTTTTCCTCTAGTGGTGTTATGTGAACGTCGACTACATGACATTTCACCATTATTTGGGCCTAGAGGAAGGCACGGGGAAGTAATAAGTAGATGATGGGTTGCTAGAGTGACAGAAGCTTAAGCCCTAGTTTATGCGTTGCTTCGTTAGGGGCTGATATGGATCCATATGTTTAATGCCGTGGTTAGGTTTACCTTAATACTTCTTTTGTAGTTGGGGACGCTTGCAATAGGGGTTAATCATAAGTGGGATGCTTGTCCAAGTAAGGGCAGTACCCAAGTACCGGTCCACCCACATATCAAATTATCAAAGTACCGAACACGAATCATATGAATGTGATGAAAACTAGCTTGACGATAATTCCCATGTGTCCTCGGGAGCTCCTTTCTCATTATTAGAAATTGTCCAGGCTTATCCTTTGCTACATAAAGGATTGGGCCACCTTGCTGCACTTTATTTACTTTATTTACTTGTTACTCGTTACCATTTATCTTATCACAAAACTATCTATCACCTACAATTTTAGTGCCTTGAGAGAAAACCTTACTAAACCGCTTATCATTTCCTTCTGCTCCTCGTTGGGTTCGACACTCTTACTTATCGAAAGGACTATGGTTTATCCCCTACACTTGTGGGCCATCAAGACTCTTTTCTGGCGCCATTGCCGGGGAGTGTAGCGCTTTTGGTGAGTGGAACTTGGTAAGGAAATATTTATATAGTGTGCTGAAATTTTCTGTTACTTGTCACTATGGAAACTAATCCTTTGAGGGGCTTGTTTGGGGTATCTTCACCCCAACCAGAAGAGAAAAGAGTTTCTCCTCAACCTACTAAACTTTATGAAAATATTTATTTTGAGATCCCTTCGGGTATGATAGAGAAATTGCTAGCTAATCCATTTGCAGGAGATGGAACATTGCATCCTGATTTACACGTTATCTTTGTGGATGAAGTTTGTGGATTATTTAAGCTTGCAGGTATTCCTGATGATGTTGTCAAAAGGAAGGTCTTCCCTTTATCTTTGAAGGGATATGCATTGACATGGTATAGGCTATGTGATGATACGAGATCTTGGAATTATAAGGGATTGAAGTTGGAATTTCACCAGAAGTTCTATCCTATGCATCTTGTTCATCGTGATCGTAATTACATATATAATTTCTGGCCTCGCGAAGGAGAAAGCATCGCTCAAGCTTGGGGGAGGCTTAAGTCAATGTTATATTCATGCCCCAATCATGAGCTCTCTCGGGAAATGATTATTCAGAACTTTTATGCTCGGCTTTCTCTTGATAATCGCAACCTGCTCGATACTTCCTGTGCTAGTTCTTATATGCTGAAGACTATTGATTTCAAATGGGATTTATTGGAAAGAATTAAACGCAACTCTGAAGATTGGGGTTCCGACGATGGTAAGGAGTCAGATATGACACCTAAGTTTGATTGTGTTAAATCTTTTATGGATACCGATGCTTTTCGTGGATTAATCACTAATATGGACTTGACTCTGAGATAGTACCTACTTTCTGTGAATCTTTTGCTACTCACGTTGATCTCCCTAAAGAGAAGTGGTTTAAATATAATCCTCATGTTGAAGTGAAAGTAGTTGCACCTATTACAGTCGAAGAAAAGAGTATTACCTATAGTGATCCTATTGTTCCTACTGCTTATGTTGAAAAACCTCCTTTTCCTGTTAGGATAAAGGATCATGCTAAAGCTTCGACTATTGTTTGTAAGAGTAATACTAGGACTTATACACCTCCTGAGCAAATTAATGTTGAACCTAGTATTGCTATGGTTAAAGATCTCTTGGATGAGGATTTAGATGGGCATGTTATTTCTTTCTGTGGTGAGTCTGCTAATATTGCTAGGCCAGATACTAAGACACGTAGACCTGTCGTAGGCATGCCTGTTATTTCTGGTAAAATAGGAGATCATTGTTATCACGGCTTATGTGATATGGGTGCTAGTGCTAGTGCAATACCTTATTCTTTGTATCAAGAAATTATGCATGACATTGCACCCATTGAATTAGAAGACATTGATGTTACTATTAAGCTTGCTAACAGGGATACCATTAAACCCTTTGGGATTGTTAGAGATGTTGAAGTTTTGTGTGGGAAGGTTAAATACCTTGCTGATTTCCTTGTTCTTGGTTCCCCACAAGATGATTTTTGTCCCATTATTTTTGGTAGACCCTTCTTGAATACAACTAGTGCTAAGATTAATTGTGAAAAGAATATTGTCACTGTTGGCATAGATGGTATGTCTCATGAGTTTAATTTCGCTAAGTTTAGTAGACAACCTCGTGAATGGGAACCACCTAGTAAGGATTAAATTATTGATCTTGCTTCCATTGTTGTTCCTCCAACTGATCCGTTAGAACAATACTTGCTAGATCATCAAAACGATATGTTTATGAAGGAAAGAGAGGAAATAGATGAAGTGTTCCTTAAACAGGAACTTATGCTGAAACATAACCTTCCCGTTGAAATTCTTGGGGATCCCCCTCCACCCAAGGGTGATCCCGTGTTTGAACTCAAACCTTTACGTGACAATCTTAAGTATGTTTATCTTGATGAAAAAGAAATATATCCTGTTATTATTAGTGCTAACCTTTCAGAGAAAGACGAAGAAAGATTATTGAAAACTCTGAAGAAGCACCGAGCAGCAATTGGATATACTCTGGATGATCTTAAGGGCGTTAGTCCCACATTATGTCAACACAAAATTACATTGGAGGACGACGCCAAACCAGTTAGAGATCCTCAAAGACGATTAAATCCCAAGATGAAGGAAGTGGTAAGAAAGGAGATATTAAAGCTCCTTGAGGCAGGTATTATTTATCCCGTTGTTGATAGTGAATGGGTAAGTCATGTCCATTGTGTTCCTAAAAAGGGATGTATTATCGTTGTTCCTAATGATAAAGATGAATTGATCCTGCAAAGAATTATTACAGGTTATAGGATGGTAATTGATTTCCATAAGTTAAATAAAGCTACTAAGAAAGATCATTACCCTTTACCTTTTATTGATCAAATGCTAGAAAGACTATCCAAACACAAACATTTCTGCTTTTTAGATGGTTATCCTGGTTTCTCTCGGATACCTGTGTCAGCGAAGGATCAATCTAAACCTACTTTTACTTGCCCTTTTGGTACTTTTGCTTATAGACGTATGCCTTTTGGTTTATGTAATGCACCTGCTACCTTTCAAAGATGTATGATGGCTATATTCTCTGATTTTTGTGAAAAGATTTGTGAGGTATTCATGGATGACTTCTCCGTCTATGGATCCTCTTTTGATGATTGTTTGAGCAACCTTGATCAAGTTTTGCAGAGATGCGAAGACACTAGTCTCGTCCTGAATTGGGAAAGGTGTCACTTTATGGTTAATGAAGGCATTGTCTTGGGGCACAAGATCTCCGAGAGAGGTATTGAAGTTGATAAAGCCAAAGTTGATGCTATTGAAAAGATACCATGTCCCAAGGACATAAAAGGTATAAGAAGTTTCCTTGGTCATCCGGTTTTTATAGGAGGTTCATTAAGGACTTCTCTAAAATCTCTAGGCCTCTAACCAATTTATTACAAAAAGATATTCCTTTTGTCTTTGATGATGATTGTGTAGAAGCATTTGAAACACTTAAGAAAGCTTTGATCACTGCACCTATTGTTCAGCCACCTGATCGGAATTTACCTTTTGAAATTATGTGTGATGTTAGTGATTTTGCTGTAGGTGCTGTTCTAGGGCAAAGAGTCGATAAGAAATTGAATGTTATCCAGTATGCTAGTAAGACTCTTGATACAGCCCAGAGAAATTATGCTACTACCAAAAAAGAGTTCTTAGCAGTTGTGTTTGCATGTGATAAGTTTAGACCTTATATTGTTGATTCCAAAGTTACTATTCACACTGATCATGCTGCTATTAAATATCTTATGGAAAAGAAAGATGCTAAGTCTAGACTCATTAGATGGGTTCTCTTGCTCCAAGAATTTGACTTGCATATTATTGATAGAAAGGGAGCTGAGAACCCCATTGCAGATAACTTGTCTAGTTAGGGAATGTTCTTGATGACCCACTGCCTATTAATGATAGCTTTCCTGATGAACAATTAGTAGTCGTTAATGCTTCTCGTACTGCTCCTTGGTATGCTGATTATGCTAATTACATTGTTGCTAAATTTATACCGCCTAGTTTCACATACCAGCAAAAGAAAAAGTTCTTTTATGATTTAAGACATTACTTCTGGGATGACCCACACCTTTATAAAGGAGTAGATGGTGTTATTAGACGTTGTGTGCCTGAGCATGAACAGGAATAGATCCTACGCAAGTGTCACTATGAATCCCATGGAGGACACCACGCTGGAGATAGAACTGCACACAAGGTACTACAATCTGGTTTTTATTGGCCTACTCTCTTCAAAGATGCTCGTAAGTTTGTCTTATCTTGTGATGAATGTCAAAGAATAGGTAACATTAGTCGACGTCAAGAAATGCCTATGAATTATTCTCTTGTTATTGAACCATTTGATGTTTGGGGCTTTGATTATATGGGACCTTTTCCTGCCTCTAATGGTCATACACATATTTTAGTTGCTGTTGATTACGTTACTAAGTGGGTAGAAGCTATTCCAACTAGTAGTGTTGATCATAACACTTCTATTAAAATGCTTAAAGAAGTTATTTTTCCGAGGTTTGGAGTCCCTAGATATCTTATGACTGATGGTGGTTCACATTTTATTCATGGTGCCTTCCGTAAATATGCTTGCTAAGTATGATGTCAATCATAGAATCGCATCTCCTTATCATCCGCAGTCTAGTGGTCAAGTAGAGTTGAGCAATAGAGAGCTCAAATTAATTTTGCAAAAGACTATGAATAGATCTAGAAAGAATTGGTCCAAAAAACTTGATGATGAATTATGGGCCTATAGAACTGCATACAAAAATCCTATGGGTATGTCTCCATATAAGATGGTTTATGGAAAAGCATGTCATTTACCTCTTGAACTTGAAAATAAGGCATATTGGGATATGAAAGAGCTCAATTATGACTTCAAACTTGCTGGTGAGAAGAGTTTATTTGATATTAGCTCACTTGATGAATGGAGAACTCAAGCCTATGAGAATGCCAAGCTATTCAAACAAAAAGTCAGACGCTGGCATGATAAGAGGATACAAAAGCGTGAGTTTAACGTAGGAGAATATGTATTATTATTCAACTCTCGTTTAAGATTTTTTGCAGGAAAACTTCTCTCAAAATGGGAAGGTCCTTACGTTATCGAGGAGGTCTATCGTTCTGGTGCCATAAAAATCAACAACTTCGAAGGCACGACTCCAAGGGTGGTAAACAGTCAAAGAATTAAACATTATATTTCAGGTAATCCTATCAATGTTGAAACTAATATTATTGAAACCGTAACCCCTGAGGAATACATAAGGGACACTTTCTAGAACGTTCCAGACTCCGAAAAGGTATAGGTATGTGGTACGGTAAGTAAACCGACTCCAAAACAACTCCAATAGCAATTTTTATTAGTTTTGGAATATTTAAGAATTTTAGGAAGAAAGAAGTAGTCCGAAAGGGACACGAGGCTCCCACGAGAGTGGAGAGCGCCCCCCCTACTTGGCGCGCCCCCTGTCTCGTGGGCACCTCGTGTGCCTCCCAGACTCCGTTTTCTTGCATGTTACGTATTTTGGTCGGTAAAAATTCATTATATATACTCCCGAAGGTTTTGACCACCGTATCACGCAAATATCCTCTATTTCCGTTTCCAGTTGTTTTTGCAGTAGAAATTGAGCAAGATGTCGTCCCAAGATTTGGAGGGAGAGAGCTATATGGCTGACTATATCACAAACCCAAAAGCATATGGGGATGTGGAACATTATGGCTGGACCACGGAGGAAGAAGAAGATTATGATCAAAAGGGGAAGGAGGAGACAAGCTCCGATGAAGAGGACGATCCACTACCTCAACCTAGCGATATGCATGTGGAGTTCAAGAAGTCAAGTCTCCCTAAGGTCCAATCTATCCCACCACGTTTTTTGCAGGATAGCAAGGCGGCATTATGCAAAAAGATAATGAAACTTGAGCTCGAGAATGAGGATCTGAGGGAGGAAAATTTTAGCCTCAGATGCAAGCTAGAGAAGAAAGATGCAACAACACCACCACCTCCATCACCTCCAAGGACATAATCACATGGGTATGGGCACTCCCCTAGGCAACTGCCAAGCTTGGGGGAGGTGCCCCGGTATCGTATCACCACCACACTCCTATCTTTACCGTTTTATTTAGTTCGATCCTTTTAGTAGTATCTTGATCTAGTAGATTGAAGTTTTGATATCAAGTAGTTTGAGTTTTGCTTTATGATCTCTTTTTGTAATCAAGTCCGTGAGCTATCTATAATAATTATTAGTGTTGAGTCAAGGGCTTTGCTATGTTCCTATGATCTTGAGAAAGTAGAAAGAATAAAAGAGTTCATATTGATCTTATGGATAGTGATAACTTCACATATAGAAAGTATGAGGCATAAAAATTGTTGAGAGTTGATGAACGTAGTTTTGGTCATCGTTGCAATTAATAGGAAGTAATAAGGAAAGAGGGGTTCACATACAAATATATTATCTTGGACACCTTTTTATAATTGGGAGCACTCATTAGGTATGACATGCTAAAAGAGTTGACGTTGGACAAGGAAGACAACGTAATGGTTTATGTTTTCTCACATCTCAGTTAAAGTATATTGTCATTGACCTTCCAAACATGTTGAGCTCGCCTTTCCCCCTCATGCTAGCCAAATTCCTTGCACCAAGTAGAGATACTACTTGTGCTTCCAAATATCCTTAAACCTAGTTTTGCCATGAGAGTCCACCATACCTACCTATGGATTGAGTAAGATCCTTCAAGTAAGTTGTCATCAGTGCAAGCAATAAAAATTGCTCTCTAAATATGTATGACTTATTAGTGCAGAGAAAATAAGCTTTGTACGATCTTGTTGTGGAAGCAATAAAAGCGACGGACTGCATAATAAAGGTCCACATACAAGGGGCAATATAAAGTGACATTCTTTTGCATTAAGATTTTGTGCATCCAACCCTAAACGCGCATGACAACCTCTGTTTCCCTCTGCGAAGGGCCTATATTTTACTTTATGTTTTTACTTTATGCTTGAGTCAAGGTGATCTTCACCTTTCCATTTTTCATTTTATCCTTTGGCAAGCTCCTCGTGTTTGAAAGATCATGATATATATATCCAATTGGATGTTAGTTAGCATGGGCTATTATTGTTGACATCGCCTAAAGGTGAATACGTTGGGAGGCAACACAATAAGCCCCTATCTTTCTCAGTGTCCGGCTGAAACTCTATAACCACAAGTACTGCGTGAGTGTTAGCAATTATAGATGACTACAAGATAGTTGAGTATGTGAGCTTGCTGAAAGGCTCTATCGATTGACTCTTTTTGATGTTACAATAAATTGCAATTGCTTCAATGACTGAGATTATAGTTTATTAGTTCCCAATGAAGTTTTTGAATCATACTTGACAATGACATTGTGAATTGATTGTTACTTGAGTATAAGAAATCGTATGATAAAATCTATACATGTTGTTGTTATAAGAATGATCATGATGCCCTCATGTCCGTATTTTATTTTTATCGACACCTCTATCTCTAAACTTGTGGACATATTTTTCGATTTCAGCTTCCGCTTGAGGACAAGCGAGGTCTAATTAAGCTTGGGGGAGTTGATACGTCCATTTTGCATCATGCTTTTATATCATTATTTATTGCATTATGGGCTGTTATTACACATTATATCTCAATACTTATGGTTATTCTCTCTTATTTTACAAGGTTTACCATGAAGAGGGGGAATGCAGGCAGCTGGAATTCTGGCTGGAAAAGGAGCAAACGTTGGAAACCTATTCTGCACAGCTCCAAAAGTCCTGAACTCCACGAAACAACTTTTTGGAATTAATAAGAATTTTTGAGTGAAAGAAATACACTAGGGGGCCCACACCCCGTCCAGGAGACAGGAGGGCGCGCACCCCCTATAGGGCGCGCCCCCTATCTCCTGGGCCCCTTGGTGGGCCTCCGGTGTCCATCTTCTGCTATATCATCACTTTTACCCTGGAAAAATCATGGGCAAGATTACGGGACAAAACTCCTCCGCCACGAGGCGAAACCTTGGTGGAACCAATCTAGGGCTCTGGCGGAGCTGTTCTGCCGGGGACACTTCCCTCCGGGAGGGGGAAATCATTACCAACATCATCACCAACGATCCTCTCATCGGGAGGGGGTCAATCTCCATCAACATCTTCACCAGCACCATCTCCTCTCAAAACCCTAGTTCATCTCTTGTATCCAATCTTGTATCAAAACCACAAATTGGTACCTGTGGGTTGCTAGTAGTGTTGATTACTCCTTGTAGTTTATGCTAATTGGTTTACTTGGTGGAAGATCATATGTTCAGATCCTTTATGCATATTATTACTCCTCTGATCATGAACATGAATATGCTTTGTGAGTAGTTACGTTTGTTCCTGAGGACATGGGTGAAGTCTTGCTATTAGTAGTCATGTGAATTTGGTATTCATTCAATATTTTGATGAGATGTATGTTGTCTTTTCCTCTAGTGGTGTTATGTGAACGTCGACTACATGACACTTCACCATTATTTGGGCCTAGAGGAAGGCATGGGGAAGTAATAAGTAGATGATGGGTTGCTAGAGTGACAGAAGCTTAAGCCCTAGTTTATGTGTTGCTTCGTTAGGGGCTGATATGGATCCATATGTTTAATGCCGTGGTTAGGTTTACCTTAATACTTCTTTTGTAGTTGGGGACGCTTGCAATAGGGGTTAATCATAAGTGGGATGCTTGTCCAAGTAAGGGCAGTACCCAAGTACCGGTCCACCCACATATCAAATTATAAAAGTACCAAACGCGAATCATATGAATGTGATGAAAACTAGCTTGACGATAATTCCCATGTGTCCTCGGGAGCTCCTTTCTCATTATTAGAAATTGTCCAGGCTTATCCTTTGCTACATAAAGGATTTGGCCACCTTGCTGCACTTTATTTACTTTATTTACTTGTTACTCGTTATCATTTATCTTATCACAAAACTATCTATCACCTACAATTTCAGTGCCTGCAGAGAAAACCTTACTGAAAACCGCTTATCATTTCATTCTGCTCCTCGTTGGGTTCGACACTCTTACTTATCGAAAGGACTATGATTGATACCCTACACTTGTGGGTCATCATCTTGCTGCCCTTCTCATTTCTTGCCCAGCCCCCATGGACGACTTCATAATCATCTTCATCACCTTGCCACCGATAGCCATCCATGAAATCACACAAGAGCAGGTGGTCCCGCACCTGTATGGAATCCGGGTCCATAAGGCTCTTCAGCTTGCATCTTCAACACGGACATCTTATCTCCGTCTCGTTCTTTTGAAGCATCTCGGCCTTCGCGGAGCTCAAAAACATATTCACGATGCCTTCGGTCATCGTGCGGACCATGGTCGCCTGCGGGGTAGAGCAAAACGATATTTTAGAACCAATTTTTTTTGGCATGACTTTGCCTAAAAATAGGACCAAAAAGAATGCATAGTGCCAAATTCTCGCCGAAACGGAAATGAATCAACATTCCGGAAAAATATTGGCAACTATCGCATTTCAAATACCGGTACCTGCAAACACAAACATATGCAACACCACAAACATATGCAACACCACAAACATACGTAGATCTAGGCCATAAAAAGTGCATGTGCACGTTGTTGGAGGGAGAAAAAAGTAGATCTACAACATAAAGAAAGCTTTCCCCTTACTTACCTATCAAAAAAAAGGAAATTTAACCACTTAATTTGGGTGAATCTATGGTGCAAATGAGGTGAGGAGGAGGAGGCAGCCGAGACAAGCCTGGAGGAGGAGGTGGAGGGAATGAAGTGGGGAAAGTGAGTGTGGTAGGTGACTGTCCAAAATATCTAGCTGCTCTCAGGTTACCAATGGCGCACCACCTAATAATGCGCCATTAGTAATCCTGCTTACTAATGGCGCACCTGTTATGTGGTGCGCCATTACTAGTTTTGAAAAAAAAATTGTTAGTTGTGGCGCACTGTGGTTGTGGTGCGCCAGTACTAGTTTGAACTAGTAATGGCGCACTATCCCCTGGTGCGCCATTACTAGTTTTGAAAAAAAGTAAAAAAAATTTGTTAGTAGTGGCGCACAGAGTGAGTGGTGCGCCATTACTAGTTAAAACCAGTAATGGCGCACTATCCCTTGGTGCGCCATTACTAGTTTAAAAAAATTGTTAGTAGTGACGCACCATGGGTGTGGTGCGCCATTAGTGATATGGACACTAATGGCGTACCTATACATGGTGCACCACTGCTATATAGCAGTGGCGCACCACATTTGTGGTGTGCCATTAATGTTCATATTAGCTATAGGCCTTTTTCTAGTAGTGTGTTCTTAGATTGATGTTGCTACGACTTTGCTATGCTTAATGCTTGTCACTAGGGCCCGAGTGCCATGATTTCAGACCTGAACCTATTATGTTTTCATGAATATATGTGTGTTCTTGATCTGATCTTGCAAGTTGTAGACACTTATTATGAGTTATGATCCGCATACCCCAATGTGACAGTAATTGGGATTCTTTCCGGTGATCACCGTAGTTTGAGGAGTTCATGTATTCACTAAGTGCTAATGCTTTGGTCCGATTCTCTATTAAAAGGAGGCCTTAATATCCCTTAGTTTCCATTAGGACCCCGCTGCCATGGGAGGGCAGGACAAATGATGTCATGCAAGTTCTTTTCCATAAGCATGTATGACTATATATGGAATACATGCCTACATTATTGATGAATTGGAGCTAGTTCTGTGTCACCCTAGGTTATAACTGTTGCATGATGGCTGCCATCCGACATAATTATCCATCACTGATCCGTTGCCTACGAGATTTTCACATATTGATTTTTGCTAAGTTATCCGTTGCTACTGTTACAATCATCACAAAACTGGTACTATTACTTTTGCCACCGTTACCGTTACTTCCATACTACTTTGCAATAAAAACTTTGCTGCAGATATTAAGTCTTTCAGGTGTGGTTGAATTAACGACTCAGATGGTAATACTTGGGAATATTCTTTGGCTCCCCTTGTGTCAAATCAATAAATTGGGTTGAATACTCTACCCTCAAAAGCTGTTGCCATCCCCTATACTTGTGGGTTATCAAGACCTTTTTCTAGCGCCGTTGTCGGGGAGCATAGCTCTACTCTATGAGTCACTTGGGATTTGTATCTGTTGATCACTATGAGGAATTTGAAAGATAACAAAACCAAGATTTTTCCCTCTACTATGAGGGGAGGTAAGGAACTGCCATCTAGCTCTGAACTTGATTCACCTTCTGTTTTGAGTAAGCTTGCGACACCTACACCTGCTATTCATTCTGATATATCGCAATTAGTTCATGATGCTACTTCTGCTATGCATGATGCTTATGATGCTACTACTTTGCTTGATAACACTATGCCACTGGGTGAATTTCTTGATGAACAACTTGCTAGAGTTAATGATGAAACTGATGATATTTCTGAAACTGATGAAATTATTGAAACTGAACACTTTGAGACACCTGATGGAGCTAGCTCTCCTAGATATGAATTGCCTGATATACCCGAGGGTTATGTTATGGATGGAGAGGTAGCTAGGGACTTTCTTGCTTGTAAAGATAGAGATGATCTTAAGAAATTACTATGCAAGTGGAAAGAAATTTTTTTGAATGCTAGAATGCAATATGATCCTAAGTTTGCTACTTCACCTATCTTTGTTACTGATAAGGATTATGAATTGTCTATCGATCCTGAGTTAATTACTTTGGTTGAATCTGAAACTGTTGTAGCACACCTTACCAAATTGAATGATATAGCCACCCTATTTGCTCATAAGAAAAAAATTCGTTACTACTATATTCTTAAGTGGTTTCCTTTCTCATTTAAGGGTGATGCCAAGATATGGTTTAATTCTTTTACTCCCGATTGTGTGTGTAGTCCCCGGGATATGATATATTACTTCTCTAAAAAAATATTTTCCTGGTCATAAGAAACAAGCTGCCTTACATGAAATATTTAACTTTGTGCAAATTGAAGAAGAGAGTCACCCACAAGCTTGGGGGAGGATTCTCCAATTACTTAATGCTTTGCCTAATCATCCTCTCAAGAAAAATGAAATACTTGATATCTTTTATAATGGACTAACCGATGCTTTTAGGGACCACCTAGATAGTTGTGCTAGTTGTGTTTTCAGGAAACGAACTGTTGAACAAGCTGAAGTGCTATTGAATAATATATTGAGTAATGATAATGATTGGACTCTTCCCGAACCACCTCCTAAGACAACTCCGAAGAAAAGAGGCATTCTATCTCTCAGTCTTGAAGATATGCAAGAGGCAAAGAAATCTATGAAAGAAAAATGTATTAAAGTTGAAGATGTTAAGAACTTACCACTTGTTGAAGAAATACATGGCCTTAATATTCTGACACAGTTAGTAGAGGTAAATTCTCTCTATAGATTTGATGAAGGTGATATTCCTCACAAGAAGTCTGCTAGTCAATGCTTGATGAATTTGGCAACTTTATTTTTAAACAAGAAAATTTCAATGTTTATGTCAGTAGACAATTGAAACATAATGCTTATATGTACATGCTAACCTCTCGCCTGTGCAGGAGCCAGGGCGGCGGCGAGGAGAAGAAGAAGAAGGTATATGTCGGGGCGAAGGTGGCCTCCGTCCTGAAGGCGACATCAACACTTGGCCATAGCTTTGCGGGGCGCGGGGGTGCCTTGCGTCGACCTGGCATCACGCTCGGCCCCGTGGGCGCCGCAGCGGCCCCCAAAGCCTCCCCAGCGCCGCGAGCGGGTCCAATCACCAAGGCCGTAGCGGCCCAGTCCCCCGCCGGCTATCCTTGCCCCCGCGGCCGAGCATGACGCAGGGCGCGCCACGGGGCAGCCTCGATCTGTGCCCACTCCTAGGGCCCAGGGAACCGACATGTTAGCCCCTCAGGCATGCCACGGGGCCCGAGCGTGGGGAAGGACCCGGAGCCCCCTGCGCCTCAGGCAGAGGACGCCAGGGTTTCTTCGGTTTCGGCAATGACAAGCGCTAAGGTGCCCCCGCTAGGCTCTCTCCCTTGTGAACTGCATCACCTAATTGCTCAGGTGCGGGGCCTTGGCTTGTGCTCAATCCGCGCTCGACCGGCTCGGGGCAGGCCTCCAAGATGCCGAGGTGCGCCTCACCAAAGAGCACGTGAGGCTCGCCATAGGGTGCATGATGCTGAATTTAAAGATGTGCCGCGGAATTGTAAAGAAGGGGGAACATGGAACAAATTCATCATTAATGATGGATCTGTATTCCGTGCTAACAATCTATGCATACCAGCTAGCTCTGTTTGTCTTTTGTTGTTGCGGGAGGCGCATGGAGGACGATTAATGGGACACTTTGATGTGAAAAAGATGGAGGACGTACTTGCTACATATTTCTTTTGGCCAAAGATGAGACGGGATGTCGAGCATTTTGTTGTTCGCTGCACTACATGTCAAAAAGCTAAGTCACGACTCAATCCTCATGGTTTAAATATGCCTTTGCCTGTATCTACAATTCCATAGGAGGATATACCTATGGATTTTGTTTTAGGTTTACTTTGAACAAAGAAGGGGAGGGATAGCATGTTTGTTGTCGTGGATAGAATTTCGAAAATGGCACACTTTATACCATGCCATAAAAGTGATGATGTTGCTAATGTTGCTGATTTGTTCTTTCATGAAATTATTCACTTGCATGGTGCGTCAAATAAAATTGTTTCAGATCGTGATACTAATTTCTTAACCATTTTTGAAGAAGTTTATGGGCTAAGTTGGGGACTAAATTGCTTTTTAATACTACATGTCACCCCCAAACTGCTCACAAACTGAAGTAGTCAATAGAACATTGTCTACTATGCTTTGGGATGTTTTGAAGAATAACCTAAAAATTTGGGAAGAATGTTTGCCTCATATTGAATTTGCTTATAATCGTTCGATGCATTCTACTACTAAGATGTGCCCTTTTGAAGTTGTGTATGGTTTCCTTCCTCATGCACCTATTGATTTGTTGCCTCATCCATCTTCAGAGAAGGTTAATTTTGATGCTAAGCAACATGCTGAATTGGTATTAAAAATGCATGAATTAACTAGGGAAAACAATGAGCATATGAATGCTAAATATAAACTTGTTGGAGATAAGGGTAGAAAACATGTAGTCTTTGCGGCTGGAGATCTTGTTTGGTTACATTTGCGTAAGGATAGGTTTCCTGATTTTTGCAAATCAAAGCTCATGCCATGTGCGGATGGTCCTTTTAAGGTGTTAGAGAAAATAAATGATAATGCATATAAACTTCAGCTGCCTGCCGATTTTGGGGTAAGTCCCACTTTTAGCATTGCAGATTAGAAGCCTTATTTCGGTGAGGAAGATGAGGTTTCGGTGAGGAAGATGAGGTTTCGGTGAGGACGACTTCATTTCAAGGGGAGGATGATGAGAACATTGATACCGTTGTTACACCCGCAACCCCTGCCACTATGCATACTAGACCAATTACTAGAGCTCGCGCACGCCAATTAAATTATTAGGTACTTTCGTTTCTTGGGAATGATTCTAATGTTCATGAGAATATGATGTTGCCTAAAATAGATATATTTGTGTTGATTACTAATGAAGGGCCTAGCATTGACAAGAGGGATGAACACTGTAGCAGGAACAAGCATGGAGATGAAGCCACGCGCGAAGGGAACCATCACAGCGTTTCTAGTGCAGATTTCAACACTTTGAAGCCTCCATGATGGCATATGTTTTTTCATAAAATTTTCCCATAGCTTATTTTAGGTGATGCATCACCTTAATTTTGGGCCAGGCCCATGTAATTTCGAAATATTACTTCATAGGCTGGTTTTAAAGTTCGTATTGTAGCGGAAATGACTCAGAAGGTGTTTTAGTCCCACCTTGCCTAGGGTGGACGAAATCCCCTCCATTTTCCCCTATAAATACATCCCTTAAGGCACCATTTAGACTTGGGTTTTATTTAGATTAAAAGTTTGTCATAGCTGCAACTTTGCGTCCTTCATTTGTGTTCTACGACCAGACCAAGACATCACAAAACCCCACTTCCATTAATAAAGCTTGCTTCTTATATTTGCAATTATTTAGATTACAAATTTAGTTTCTTGCTTGTTCTTTGTTTGCGTGCCACCCTCGTGGTCAGCTTGATCGTGCTCCGGCGTGGTCAATAACCTCTTAGAGTTGGTTTAACGATTGTTAAAGCGCGACGTCCTTGCATGTTCGTCGTCGAATCGTGAAAGTCTACTCCATTGAAAACGATAGCTACCATCTCATCGAAAGACGGGACACCTTTAACCTCTATCAACCACCCGAACTCAGTTTCTGGGATTTTACTCCAGGAGAAGTGTTCTCCGGCAACCAGGACTGAATTCAGACTACCTTCAAACAGTGTTGCTCCGGTCGCCACTAAGTCACCGCCGCCCAATCTACAGCTTGCAGAGGGATTTTACAGCCACACCGCCAACCTTCACGCAGCACAAGTCACTGCGCCTCCCAGAATCGACTGGCTCTGGTACCAATTGTCAGGATCCTAACAAGGATTGAGCTAACTTAGCACTCAACATCACATTCAAAGTGGCATATCGACGGTCGGAGTAGCATCGAGAACAGGGGATACATGGTCAATTTTTCAGAGATGCACTAGTGTATCCCGGCAACGGCACAACCCGTTTATTTATTTTATTCTTTTTAAGGATTTTTCTAAATATATATGGCCTAAAAATAGCCCAATATGCCAAATTTAGCCCAAAAACGACCTAGCAGGCCGGTAGCCTAATAGTCCGTCTGCATAACTCCCGAGTCATGCCTGGGGAAATTCCTATTTTATGGCAAGTAGTCGAGGGAATGCACACAGGGCAGACCTACGAGCGTTAGGATGGACCGGCCCGTTCAAACATTAAAGCAAATCTAGTTTTTGGAATCTTCTAGGTGGTTCCCAGCCGCTTTTTTCTAGTTTTGGGAACCTTCTAGGAGGTTCCTGAACCGGTTTTTTATTACCCTTTTTAAACTTCTTGTTTCTTTTATTTACCTTTACCGTTTCTTTTCTTTTTTGTTTTAATTTTCTTTTTTCTTTTCTGTTTCTTTTCTCTTCTTTGCTCTTTTCTTTTTTTCTTTTTCATGTATCTTTTGTTTGAGAATTTCAAATGTTTATTGGGAATTTTAGGACATGTTCTCGTTTTCAAAATTTGCTCCGAATTTCAAAAAATGTTCTCATTTTCAAATTTTGTTCCCCATTTAAAAAAATCGTGTTTCAAAGTGTCTTTCAGGATTTTCAAAAAAATGTTCTTGCTTTAAAGTTTTGTTGAAAATTTTCAAAAATGTTCGTGTTTTAGAAAATGTTCAGTAATTGAATTTCTTTTATGTTCATGTTTTCGAAAAATGTTCAGGAATTTCTAAGAAAATTCACCTTTCACAAAATGTTCAAAATGTCATTCATAAAAATATCATGTTTCAGAAAATGGACAGGAAGTTCAAAATATGTTCTCATTTCCAAAATTCGTTCGCAATTTCAGAAAGATGTTCATTTTTCAAAAATGTTCAGGAATTTTAGAAAATGTTTCTTTGTTTTCAAAAATATTCACAATGCCAGAAAATGTTCAATTTTTCCAAAAACAATGACGTTTTAAAAAGCTGTTTGGTTTTGCAAAAAACATATTCATGTTTTTTCTAAATTCGGATTACAAAAATTGTTCACATTTTTGTTAAAAAAACTTGGAATATCAAATAATATTTGTGGCATTTCAAATTATTCGAAATTATCAAGAAATGTTTTGAACATGTTTTTCCCAAAATATTAACACTACTGTCTCTTGTTAAAGTGTTTGGCGCCTTAATGTTTGACAACAACTTTGTGTTGGAGTGGCGCTGATCGTGGTCTGCGGTTTTGTGTGAGCGAGATCGTAGGATCGAATCCTAGCGTAGGCAATTTGTTTTTTTTACGTTGCTGTGCTTTCGCTCGATGGACCGGCCCAGTCCTGCGTCGCCCTTGTGGTGTCCAGCTCTTGTTTTGACGCAAAATGCGTCACATAGGGGAAAATCCTATCTGCCGCATTCTGCGGCAGATTGTTGTCGATTCGCACAGGCCGATCGACCAGCGAGCGTCATGGGCCGGTCCACTTATCAGTAAAGAACTGCCACACTACCGGCCGGTTTTGGGAACGTTCTAGGAGATTCCAGTCGGGCTTTTCTGGTTTTAGGAACGTTCTAGGAGATTCCAGTCGGGCTTTTCTGGTTTTAGGAACCTTTTAGAACATAAGGAAACTTCCTGAACCGGTTTTAGGTCTTATTTTTTCATTTTAGTTTTTTTCCTGTTTCTTTTTTTTTCTTTTCAATGCCTTTTTCGTTTTTCGTTTTTCTTTTTGTTTCAATTTCGTTTTTACTTTTGTTTTTCAACAAATCTTCAGAAAATTTAAAAATGTTCGCATTTAAATAAAATGTTCATTTTTTCCGAAATGTTGCTGTTTTGAAATTGTGTTTACATATTTGTAGAAAAGCTAGAATTTCTGAAAAATCTGAAGTTTTCAACAGTAGTTGCAAAACACAAAAAAAAGTTCAAAATTTCAATTTTCAAAAATGGCCGTATATGAATTTTTGTTCACAAATTCAGAATATGTGTGGCATTTTGAAAAGATGTCCCCACTTCCAAAATATGTTCTCATTTCCAAAATTTGTTCGCAATTTCAGAAAGATATTAATTTTTCAAAAATGTTCAGGAATTTTAGAAAATGTTTCTTTGTTTTCAAAAATATTCACAATGTCAGAAAATATTCAATTTTTCCAAAAACAATCACGTTTTAGAAGGCTGTTCGGTTTTGCAAAAAAAATATTCATGTTTTTTCTAAATTCGGATTACAAAAATTGTTCACATTTAAAAAAAATGGAATATCAAATAATATTTGTGGCATTTCAAATTATTCGATATTATCAAGAAATGTTTTGAAAATGCTTTTCCCAAAATATTAACCCTACTGTCTCTTGTTAAAGTGTTTGGCGCCTTAATGTTTGACAACAACTTTGTGTTGGAGTGGCGCTGATCGTGGTCTGCGGTTTTGTGTGAGCGAGATCGTAGGATCGAATCCTAGCGTAGGCAATTTGTTTTTTTTAACGTTGCTGTGCTTTCGCTCGATGGACCGGCCCATTCCTGCATCGCCCTTGTGGTGTCCAGCTCTTGTTTTGACGCAAAATGCGTCACATAGGGGAAAATCCTATCTGCCGCATTCTGCGGTAGATTGTCGGGAGGTCCTGTTCGGCGCCTTCTGCGCCGCTTAGCGTTCGCGGCGCTCGCACGGGTCGCCTAGCGGGCCGGCCCAACAGCCTCCTCGAAAAATGGTCGGGGTAAAAAATATTTACGGGACGTGGGAATCGAACCTACGCGCGATCGTACGCAGCCGTACGAAACATCACAACAAACCACTGCACTAGGAAATCTTAGCTGTCTACAACAAAAAACCAAACTATTTAATACTTCTCCTAGTACAGCATTAACATCAATACCCCCCAAAACAACATTAACATAAATTCTGTACCATATAAATCATTTAAAAAAACATAAAAATGAAAAGAAAATCATAGATTTGTAATAAAAGTTAAATTTTAAAAAACGTTCATAGAATTCAACAAAGTTCATCAAATTTTGAAAAGAAATACGAATTTGGAACAAAAATCAATTCTGAAAATAGTTTATCGAATTTTAAAAAGTAGTTCAACAATTCTGAAAATAGTTCACAAATTTGAAAAAAGTTCATCAATTTTAAGAAAAAGTTCATCGAATTTGAAAAAATAGTTCACAGATTCTGAAAATAGTTCACAAATTTGGAAAAAGTTCATCGATTTTGAAAAAAGTTCATCGAATTGCAAAAAGTTCATCGGATTTGAAAAAGAGTTCATCGAAATTGAAAATAGTTCATCGAATTGCAAAAAGTTCATCGGATTTTAAAAAGAGTTCACCTAAATTGAAAAAAGTTCCATATTTGAAAAAAAAAGTTCACCGAATTTGAAAAAAGTGCATCGAAATTGAGAAAAGTTCATCGAATTTCAGAAAAAGTTCATGGGATTTGAAAAAAGTTCACGAATTTATGAAAAACTTCGTAAATTTAGGAAAAGGTTCACGAAATTTATAAAACGGCGCATTAAAGAAAACAAAAAAGAATGAGAAAAAAACAAAAGGAATAAACCGAGCTGAATAAGAAATAAAAGAGGGGAAGCGAACTTCCGTGCAGTAGCGTTGTGGTGGCCCTTTGGTTAGTGCGTGCCGGTTGGATCAGAGAGGATGAGGGATCGAAACGTGGTTCCCGCACTTTTTTGGCGTTTTCGGAAAACAGAGAAGAAATACTCGAATGGGCCGGCCCAGTTCGGGGCGCTGCAGGCGCCAGTTTGCGAAATACACGTTAATGGGCGCCTGCAGCGCCAAATAGGAATTCCCTAGATTGTCGTCGATTCGCACAGACCGGTCGACCAGCGAGCGTCATGGGCCGGTCCAATTATCAGTAAAAAACTGCCACACTACCGGCCGGTTTTGGGAACGTTCTAGGAGATTCCAGTCGGGCTTTTCTGGTTTTAGGAACCTTCTAGAACATAAGGAAATTTCCTGAACCGGTTTTAGGTCTTATTTTTTCATTTCAGTTTTTTTCCTGTTTCTTTTTTTTCTTTTCAATCCCTTTTTCGTTTTTCGTTTTTCTTTTTGTTTCAATTTCGTTTTTACTTTTGTTTTTCAACAAATCTTAAGAAAATTTAAAAATGTTCGCATTTAAAAAAATGTTCGTTTTTTCAGAAATGTTCCTGTTTTGAAATTGTGTTTACATATTTTTAGAAAAGCCAGAATTTTTGAAAAATCTCAAGTTTTCAACAAATGTTCCAAAACACAAAACAAATTCAGAATTTCAATTTTCAAAAATGGCCATATATTAATTTTTGTTCACAAATTCAGAATATGTGTGGCATTTTCAAAAGATGTCCCCACTTTTAAAAATTCTTCAAAATTTCAAAAAACGTTCAAGTTTCCAAAATTGTTTGGCAAAATCAAAAACGGTTCTGGTGATCTAAAATGTTCGCCTTGGAATTTTTGTTCAACACTTTTAAAAATGTTCTGGAATTTTGATTTCCAAATATGTTCACGAATAAAAAAAATCTTGTTTTCAATATGTGTTCACGAATTCAAAAACATTTCAGGGAATTTCAGAAAGTATTTGCATTTTGAAAATTTTGTTCATAATTTCAAAAAATGTTTGCATTAATCATTTTTGTTCTTGTTTATCAAAAATGTTTGCATTTTCAAATAATTTTCCATATTTGTAAAGCAAATAGCATTATTAATTATTTTCTTCTGTTTTTTCAAAAAAGTTTACGTTTTCAAAAAATTGTTCGTAATTTTAAAAAAAATGTTCTCTCTTTGAAATTTGTTTGTTTTTTCAGAAAAAAATTGGGTTTCAAAAAATATTCTACTTTTTAAAAATTTGTTCAGAAAATAGAAAATGTTTGTGTTTCAAAGAATATTTAGTTTTTGTGAAATGAAATCATGTTTAATGTGTTTGCGTCTTATAGTTCATACAAACTTGGCTGCCATTTTGGACACCTAATCTCGGTAATGTAGGTGGCTATAGGGCCTTGGTGTAGGCCTTTTTTCGATCCCTGATACATACTTTTTTATTCGAATTTGTGCTATTGGGTGTTTAGGATTTGCCTCTGGCTTTTATTTGTTAATGAAGTGTGGTGCTGAAATTCGAACACCACAATTTTTCTGTCACAGTGGCTAACTAGATGAGCAACCTGCTTTGAGGTCGCGTGTTTGAATACCGGTGCCCATGCGTTCCTTTTTCAATGGTTTTTTTCTCGCCACTGCAATCGGGTTCGGCCCAGGTGCGCCGCCCTGTGCGAAAGGGCGACTCCTAGCCACAACGCACGGCATATAGGAGGTCCCATGCCTGGGCTGGAGGGGGCAGCACGCGGGCCGGCATGACACTGTCCAGTTAATAACCGTGCCAAAACGGGACGTGTCGGGCCAGACACGATTACAGAAAGCTGGGCTGTGTCGGGCCGGGCCAACCCGTTTGGCCAGCTCTGTTGCAGTCCGACATGACATACAGCTTGAGGGCCCTATGTTGCGCTATTTGAAATCGGGTCAGCTACCACATTATGATTGTACTGTCTAACTGGTGCGGGCCCACGAGCAACAACTGTCCCAAACGGGCCAGAAAAGTGTGATCCTTGTACTACCTACTTACCTATAGGCTCCTATTCTTAAATTTTGTAATGGGGAAAAGTGGTGGGGTGGGATCCTGAGGCCCGTTTGGCCGCGAGCAATAAAGTCAGTCGGTGCTTACCAGAAAAGATCAGACCTATTATAAACAACTCAAACGTAATAGAAGTATACCACTATATAGTATAGGAATAACTTCGAATACTAGCCGTTGATTTATTCCCATCCAACCGTAGGCATGCGGTAAATCCAAGTATCCACAGCCATTAGATTAACTTCTTTGTTGCGTCAGATTATGGCACCTTGCATCTCTAGATCTTTCTATTTTGTCAATGCTATGAGATGGTTGCCAGGTCTAGCATGAAGTTGTAGTGTCATATTTTTGCTTCTGGCATTTAAACAATTTTGTAAAATCATGGACAATGCGCGTGTGTTCTGGTTCCATCTCATGCTCACCACGCTAAAGACCAGGTTTTTTACATGTTGTTATCATTTGGTCACACTCTGCTCGGTCAATGCTGAACTATGACGATATTTTTGGTGATGTCCATCTTCCACAGGAAAATAAATAAATTTAAGGCTCTATCAAATACTCCAATAATCAGAAGTTGTCGTTTTGAATTCTATCAAATACTCCACAGGAATATGAATCACGTGTGCATACTCAACTCAGCCAGGACTGGTTGAAGATAAAAGCACAAGCTGGACGAACTATTCACAACGAGCGCCCCTACGGCTTACTAGTAAAAATAACATCAAAATTCAACTACCACCGCCGACAGACCGGTCTTAATTTTTTTACTGAAAATCTTAATCGCTCAACCAGAACCTTAAAAGGCCCTGCAAACAATTGTCCCATGCTCATCCTGATATTTTTAGGGGTTTCCACCCCGGCTACATCTTTAACAACATGGCTCAACACATAACAAGGCTCAAACCGAAGGCCAGGCAGCAACAGGTTTTTTTACATCATATAACGCGTACGCAAACTGTCAAAAAAGAAGTAAACAGAAGGTCGAACAGGATAACAGCCGGCTGTCCGCTTTCCTAAACAAGACAGCATTCAAGGAAAGGATGTGCCTTGAACATTTTGTAAATCTCCACATCGCTTGGTTTGACCTCAGGCGATTGCTTCACAATCACCCTTTTAAGCCCGGGTGCACATCTGAGTATGTGTTCCAACAACTAAAACTCATGTGTGTATCCTGTGAAACCATCGATCTCCACTTCTTCCAGCTTTCTCAAAGGCATTATCTGACTTCTCCAGTCTGCGGGCTCGCATGGACAATGATCAGGGTAACACTCCTAAAGTCAAACAAAATAGGATAAGTTTGTTTTATACGTATTATATAAGTATACATTTCGAGCGGAGAATGAAGGATATTCACCATCATTAAGGGTTCAAATAGAGAAACTTTAAGCCTGCGAGTTGCACTACCAATCCGATTTATCCCAAGGATAAATACCACGAATCCTCCATAGACATGTCCCTCAGAGTTCAGGCCCCCAATCTCATCCTGTTCATTAGATTTCACTTTTTTTGCAGGGGGCATTAGATTTCACATTCACAACAATCTGATGTTGGTATCAATATTCATCGGCACTAACCTTGCTACATCTTATGGGAGGCTGATAATTGTTGTATTCTGACAACTCACGTTATCACCATCTTTAGAGGTTCCTAGATACTAGAGCTCTTCTAGCTTCTGGTGGGTATCTGCTCTTGCTTTCTTTCTTTCTTTTTTATTCCTGTATAAAACGACTTCTGGCTCTAGCAGCCCTGGGCTTAGTTTCCCTTAATGGAAATCGGAAGGGGGAAACCCTTCTTTGATAAAAAAAACGTTATCAACATCACAAAACAACTTTTATTTTCAGAAAACCATTCCCAAATTACTGACTACACAACTTGATAGAAGGATGGGTTAGAAAGGAAATGAGGTGAAAAACAGGAGAATAAGCTCAACCAAATCAAAATGATAGACCTGTATACCCCCCAAAAATATAAGTTATGTTTTCTTTTTGCCATGATGTATTATCTTAGTGATTCTTAATTCACGAGTCAAATAGTACTGTTACTAAAAAAACATTGTCTATTTCATTACGTTAAGCTTCTTCCTGACACTCGTGACAAAGCCTGGTAATTCATTTGTTCTTGGGCTCATTATTGTATTCGTCATCGTCGAGTAGGGCATTTTGGAGACCTAGCTCCATAGTGGCCTTAGTTTGGAGAATTCAGAATTAAAACTTTCTAGCGATCCATTTATACAAGGAATTCAAATTAGTTTGGAGAACTCAAAATTAAAACTCTCTAGCCATCCATTTATACAAGGAATTCAAAAATTGTTCGTAGAATTCAAAATTAAACTTTTTAGTTACAAAAATTCTAAGAAAATATACACATATACAAGAATATAATGTCTATGTGTGTAAAATTTCAGGACGAAATACTTTGAATTGTGAGCTACAGAAAAACTAACCAACGAGAGGCCGCTCCCGCGGCTAGGGTTCCCCCGCTCCCCTCCCGCCGCCGCCGCCTCTCCCGCCGCCGCCGTCCGTCGGCCCCGCCCCCCGCCTCCGCCCCCCTTCCGCCCGGCCCCTCCTCCGGCTAGGCCGCCTCGCGCCGCCTCCCCGGGAGGTGGCCGGGGCGGAGCTCGCGCCCCGCGCCCGCAGGACCCCGCCTTCCCCATCTCCCTCCGCCGCCGCCGGCGGGCGACCCCGGCGTTGGCCCGGGTGATGCCGGCGGCGGCGGGCCTTCCAGTCCCCGCGCGCGCGTGCTCCCTTCCCGGGGCAGGGAGGCGGCGGCGGTGCAGCTCGGCTTGGCTACGGTCCGGCGGCCCTGTGGTGGCGGTCGGCGGCCGGCGCTGCTCCTTGGCGGCGAGGCGGCGTGGTGGTGCTGGGTGGCCGTCGTCGCGCCCCCGGCCCAGATCTAGGCACGTCGGGCCCAGATGGGGCCCTAGCGGGCCGGCCCCCCGGCATGGTCTCGTTGTCTGCGGCGTGGTGAGGAGGAGGAGCGGCTCGGACTTGGGGCGTCGGCGCCGATGGCGTGCCGGCAGCAGCGCGAAGGCGGGAGCTTTACGGGCCCACGAGGGCTCGGCCGGGCCTGTGGGCCTACGGGCCTGGTGTGCTCCTGCTATTGCGTCCGGACGGCTACTGTCGCTGATAGTGGAGGTGGGGCCCTCCCGCGTGCCGATGGTGCTGATGCCCTAGTCCCGGCTCTGATTCTTCGTCGTGCTGTCCTCACTTCGCGGTGCCGTGGTGAGACGGCGTGGAGGCCTCACGACCGCGTTGGCGCAGGGTGGTGGTTGGTTTGGTGGCGGGATCCGAAGCGCCCGAGGTGCGGGTTGGGATCGGGGGAAACCCCTGTCGGCGTGGCCGACTCCGGCGCGGTGGCGCCTGTGGGTGCCGCCTGTCCTTCCGGGAGGGCGTCGGGGGCTTCTCTTCCTCTCGCCTCGTCGTGTACCGGGGGAAACCCTTGGCAGCAGCGTCGTCATCGTCGCGATCCTTCTTGGAGATGTTGATTGGTGCCGGCGCTTCGGAGTCTTGGAGCCTAGTGGATGAGCTCGGTGGGCCTAGCGATCGCGAGACTTCTTCGTTTTTGTTGATCCGCCGTTATCGGCATTTGTTTCTTTTGCTCTTTCTCTGTTGTTTCTTTTGGGCGTGACTGTGCTGCTTCCGCCCCAGCACCTATCCCTGTATGATTCGGTTGGTTGCTTTGTATACAAAGCAGGGGAAACCCTTTTTCGGTAATTGTGAGCTACACAAAAACAAATCATAAATTCTGAGGATGTACACTACATTTGCTAAAAAGCCTCACATTTGTTTTTTTGCAGCTCTCATTTTAACGTATTTCGACCTGAAAATTTACATACATGTACATATGTCTCTAGATATATGCGTATTTTTGTCAGAATATTTGAAACTGAAAAGTTTTTGAAGTTTTTGCTTAAGACCTTCATGGAGCTTGGTCTCTATTGGCATTTTCGTCAATCATCCCTCAACATCCTTCCATAACAGGCCCTCCACAGAACGCTTTTCTTGGTAAACCTTCCCAGGATGAAAAAAAACATTGTTATTAATTGAGATAAAAAGGGAGAGTTATTATATAAGAATGATCTTATACGCCAAATACTGCAAGAAAGACAAAGGGGGTGACACTTGAGTGCGAATTTATGGTGCTCTGGCACCATGGTGCCCGTTTTTTTTTTCAAAAACCATATTTAAAGGTTTCAAAAAATAAAAATTAACATCGTGGAAACTTGTATGTGTTCATTACCGATCCATAAAATTTTGCTTTGAAAAAATGTAGTTTGTAAGCAGTACAAAAATTCCGGCCCAACAACAAGAAAAGAGAGGCCCATTTGACACATTTTTCATTTTTTGTACGCTACATGTGAAAGTAAACTGATATGAAAATTTGCAGATAACATAATATACATGTGTGTGATTGTTTACGAAAAAACAGTTTTTTTATTGTGCTTTTTTTTTGGAAAAGGGCACCAAGGTGCCTGTGCACCATTTGCAATTTTCGGGTGCCACATGAATCATATGCAGGAGAGAGGGTGGTGATGCCCACCATCTTTATAAGTAATTACAAGTATGTGAGGGAGGGGTTGTGTCAGTAAGGAGGAGAGATGGCATGAGTTATTCTTGGAGTAGGGCAGGAATATGGGAATAGTGCTTGCACCAAGCATAGATGAGACAGTGGTTATACTCACTATCATCATAAATCAACAAAATTACAAATAGAGGAGCTCGCGAATTGGCGTGCTAGAGTATGATGACAAAGCGCATTGTCTTGGGATTGATTAAGTTTATTATGAATAGATTCACAACGGGACCACCATCGACTATGGTGAGATTGTGGCGGAGAGAAGTATCAGCACAAATGGATCGCTAGAAAGTGGAAGGAGTTATTTCTCCCGTTGCAATGCACGGACACATTTCCTAGTCTCTACTTAAACATGGTGCTTAATGCTACATATTATTATCCAATGATGTGTTGTCATCCTATGATGTTTGAGTAGATTCATTTTGTCTTATGGGTTGATTGATGATCGTGATTGGTTTGAGTTGTATGTTTTATTTTGGTGTTGTCCTATGGTGCCCTTCGTGTCGCATAAGTGTGAGGGATTCCCGCTGTAGGGTGTTGCAATACGTTCATGATTTGCTTATAATGGGTGGCGAGAGTGACATAATCTTATACCTGAGTCAGTGGGTTGTTGCGTATGGGATAAATAGAACTTGTTAATTAATGCTACAGCTGGGTTTTACCTTAATGATCTTTGATAGTTGTGGATGATTGCCAGAGTTCCGATCATAAGTGCATATGGTCCAAGTACGGAAAGTATGTTAGCTCATGCCTCTCCCTCATATAAGAATACAATAATGATTACCAGTCTAGTTATCGATTGCCTAGGGACAAATAACTTTCTTGTGTGACAAAAATCTCTCTACTAAACGACTAACTTTTATTATCTTGCAAATTACTCGTAGTTTATGCTCGCTAAGTATATCTAGTTTTATCCTTGCAAACATATCCTATCACCTACAAAATAGTTTCATACTTGTTCTAGGTAAAGCGAACGTTAAGTGTGCGTAGAGTTGTATCGGTGGTCGACAGAACTTGAAGGGAATATAAATCCTACCTTTAGCTCCTTGTTGGTTCGACAGTCTTATTTATCAAAAAAGCTACAATTGCTCCCATATTTTTGAGTTATTAGTTCACATGAAAGATAATAATTAAAACAAATAGAGCATGATGTAACATGTGAAGAACACATTTAATGATAACATACTTTCCATGCATAGGAATTTTATAAGCAAGAAAATTATCAAGGCAAGTAAAAACTAGCATATGCAAGGAAGAAGAAAGAAACAATAGATCTCAATATAATGAGAGGTAATTTGACACTCTTCCAAACTCACTTTCAATTTTATTGAAAACATTATTATCAATGAGATATTCATCATGAGACTTAAAATTAATTTTCAAGATCATATGAGGCATTATCACCCAATCAGGATCATTGCAGTAACTAGTAGATATAACAAAATTATCATCCCCAAGCTTCTAGCTTTGCATGTCATTAGCACAATTTACATTAATTGGATTTATAATAACATCATTGCAATCATGCTTTTATCAAAGAGCTATCATGAATCACTTCATAAATTTCTTCTTCTAACACTTCATCAAAGTTTTCAGATTCATGATTTTCAAGCAAAACTGCATAAAGATAATCTAGTGCACTCAACTCACTAGCAATTGGTTTATTATAATTGGATCTTTTGAAAAGATTAACAAGTGCACGAGGATCCATATGTATTCAGTTCTCCTTTTTCTTTTCTATTTTTGCTGTGTTGATATGAAGGCAATAAAGCAAGCAAACGAGCAAACAAGCAAAAAGGCAAACCGAAAATATTTTTGTGTTTTTGTGAAAACATTTTAGAAGCAGGGGAGATGAAAACGAGAGGAAAATGGCAAATAAAAGTAAATGCAAGGAGATGGAAGTTTATGTGATGATACTTGATAGATGTTGATGATGTCTCCCAGGCAACGACGCCAGAAATTCTTCCTCCTACTTGTGAACTGCGTTGGGATTTTGTCGAAGATGAGAAGATGATGCAATACAGTACAGATAAGTATTTCCCTCAGTTAAGAACCATGGTTATCAATCCAGTAGGAGAACCACACAACACATCGTTAACATCACCTACACACAAAATAACAAATACTTGCACCCAATGCAAACAAGGGGTTGTCAATCCCTTGGCGGTTAATTGCAAGGATCAAATGTCATACTGATAGATAGATAAATAAAAACACAAAATAAAATAAATTGCTGCAAGGTATTTTTGGATTTTTATATATGATTCAAATAGACCCGGGGCCATAGTTTTCACTAGAGGCTTCTCTCTTGAACATAGCATACAGTGGGTAAAAAAATTACTGTTGCGCAATTGATAGAAAATCGCATAGTTATGACGATATCCAAGGCAATAATTATGTATATAGGCCCGACGAAGAGACAGTGAGCAAATGAGCATGAAATGGATGAAGCGATGCAGCCAACTAATCCACTCGATGGATAGGTCGGGCATAACTTATTGTTTCCCTTAATAAAGTTACTTTGAGAGGCTCGCATGCAATTTAGGTCTAATTGTTATGTGTCTGTATAGTACAAGTTTCAAAGTTGATTAACGATGTGTTAATGCAATGATCATGTCACAGATGCGCTGATTACTTGGTAAATCAATAATTTGACCTAGATGATACCCAATGTTGCTACCAGAATTGGTTGCAATATTTTTCATGAGATTTGGTTGTATGGAACACGAATATTTAGATTAATAATACAGGAACTAAAACTGAAAATACATATGACTTTTTGCATAGTCCTAAAATATTCATTATATGTAAATAGCATTATCAGATAAAAATGGCTCGGAGATTTTTCCCAAGAATATCTGACTGAAGGTGCACTAGTGCAGAACCGGGCAATAGCACCGGTTCGTAAGGCCCATCAGTGCCGGTTCCATAACCGGCACTAAAGTGTGGGCACTAAAGCCCCCCCCCCCTTTCGTACCGGTTCGGCACGAACCGGTGCTAAAGGGCAACCACGTGGCACGAGCCAGTTCCGGGGGCCTGGAGCCCTTTAGTACCGGTTGGTAAGACCAACCGGTACTATAAGGTTTTTTTTTAGTTTTATGATTTCTTTTTCATTTAATTTTGTGTTTCCATTTTAATTCTTTTTTGTCTGCTGGTATTTTACGATACTACACATTGTACACATTATGCATATATATATATATATATATATATATATATATAAATAGAATTTCTAGTAGAACCAATCATGCATATATATATCATCAATGTCTCACAAACCACCATATTAATTAATTCACACATACACACATGTATAGCTATATACAATTTCTCCTACATATGCATGTTGCCTTCGGAGCCAGTGGCATTAGCCTAATTGTTGCCTTCGGAGCACGATGACAATTGGAAGTGGTTTTCATGGGGGCGGTAGCGGGTAATAGTATTCTTCCTTCGGATTTATGACCTGGTCGAGCAAAAATCCCGCTATTTCCTCTTGAAGTGCTTCTACGCGCTCCGTTTCTAGTAGCTTCTCCCGCACCTCACTGAACTGTTAAGAAGGAGATCAATATGCATGTGTATTAGTTGTGTGACTAGATATCGATAATGGTGTAAAAATTGTGAATAGTGTTCTGACAAGCGTACCCATTCATGTCTTTGAGATCTGCTCGCCATCATGCAAATGTTCTCGCAAACGCAGAATGCACACAGATCAGTCCCCTGCGCCTGCTTCAGGGCCTTTACGAGAATGGAATTTGATCAAATAATAATTAATCAAGCATGATAATTAATTAAAGAGATGGCAGCTAGCTAGCTAGCTAGTACTACTTAATTACTTACCTTGGGTCGAAACCATTGAAGCTTTTTTTTCCATTCGCCTTCCGTGACGCTGATGAACCTTGCCCAAGCCCTGCCCGCCGACAAAGAAAATGAATAAAGGGGTTATTAAATAGTTCATATCATGAAATGACGAACTAAATAGGCCGAGATATATAGTTAATAATGATTGAAATTACCTGTTGACTATCCCAAACAAGATGTTATAGTCAGTTTTTGCTTTGAGTAGTGAGTCCAGTATTTCAACTGTTCCGTCGTCAACTTTAATGATACACAAGACCCAGTGAAATCTGCATGCACACACGTTTGCATGTCTTAATTAAGCGGGCATATGTAAGCAAAAACATGTAGCTAGCTAGTAGGCAAAAACAGAGAATTTGTAGTACAAGACAGTGTGACTCACTAGAAGTTGTAAGGAAGTAGTATATCTTCATTGTATTTGAGGCGCTTCAAGAACTCTAGCATGTTGTCCTCTATGTCCTTTTGATGATGTGGATTTATCCGCCATGTGTATTCATTAACGGTGTTTGGGTCAATGAACCCAATGCCAAAGCGTCCACCTTTTCTCATTTCATACATCTTCATCCTGCATAATACCATGGAAAAGAATATAGTGAGGATAATTACAGGTAATGATTGATCAAAAGGATCACTACAACTAGCTTGAGACTTAACTTACATAAAGAAATCACTTACAGACAATAGCAACTGACGACAGATTTGTCGAGTGCGTCTTGATTGTATAACTGAAACAGTTCAGAATACTCAACGGACAGAGCTTTCTCATGGAAGTAATGCTCCTCCTTGACATTCACCATGAGGGACAATCGATCTGAAATCTTGGTAATGTTCATGTACCATTGATGCAATTCATACATTCTCATTGGGAGGTTCTTGACCTTGTCTGGCTCGACCAAAGGTTGTCCCCGGACATATTTCCGTTTTATTTCATCCTCTCTAAGCACATGCATAGGCTCGATCTCGAGGAGTTGTCCAACAGTGATGTTGAGAACTTCAGCCTGCATTATATGGTCCTTCGTTATTACCACATTGCCCACCTCGGGAACGTAAACTATTTGCCCACAATAATATTGGGCGCGCATACTGTCACGTGTTGTTGGTACAACAAGCGAGGGGATCGATTGCGCCGCCTGTTCTCCCAGCTGGGGAATGGTTTTCCCGCATTTTTTGACAGCTGCTTGTTGTTTGCTCGATCCCGAGCTCGCCTCCTTACGTAGACGTGCTCGATTTAACTTCCTGATGTGGCGCTCATAGTCTGTGTCAACAGGCTTGGGAGCTGGTGGTTGAGCCATACGAATGAAGTGGTCAATTGTTGCCTCAGGCACTTTCTCCCTTGGCGGCGGTGGCGGTTTCGGTGCAAAATGGGCTTCCACCTCGGCCTTCGATATGGCTGTGTTTTCCTCCTCGGACTTGTCATAAGCCCTCTGCGGAAGAGGCGTGAGGCTTGGACCATATTTATATCGCTTGCCTCCGCCTGTACTTCCTGTACTACCTCGACTCGTACCGCTATGCACCATAGTTGCGGGGTGTCTCTTCTGCGATTGCTGAGGCGGCGGAGACGGCTGACGGGGCTGAGTTGGACGAGGAGGAGTGGCCTGAAGCTGTGCCGGACTTGGAGGAGTGGCCTGAGATTGTGCCGGACTTGGAGGAGGAGTGGACGTCTGACGCTGTGGCGGACTTGGAGGAGGAGGAGTGGCCTGACACTTTGCCGGACTTGGAGGAGGAGTGGCCTGACACTTTGCCGGACTTGGTGGACTTGCAGGAGCGGGAGTCTGCTGACTCGGTGGCGGACTTCGACGAGGAGTCGGCTGACGCGGTGTCGGTGGCCTTCGAAAGATGATGCAATCCTTTTTCCATAGGATGATACGATGTTTGGCCTCTCCGAGAAAGCGCTCATCGTCACCTCCAGGAATGTCAAGCTGTAGCTCCGAATATGGTGGGTCCACCACCTCATCAACCAAGACACGAGCATAGCCCGCTGGAATCGGGTTGCAATGGAAGGTTGCCTCGGGGGGATTTGTAGAAGCAACGGCGTCCGCCACCTTCATGGATATGTTCGTTATTTTGACGTGTAGCTCGTAGTTAGTGTTCTCCGTGATGTCATCCACGGGGTATCTACCCTGCATTGCATCGTCCGGGGCGAAACCCACGTTGCTTCTCGGCATGGATGGGGCGGTGCTATCCAATGTTGGATCATCCGCTAGCTGCTGCAGCTGCTGAGACCCCCTTTGCTGGGTAAGTGAGTCGATCTGCTCCTGCTGCCGCTGGAATTTGACTGCCAATTCCGCTTGACTTGCTTCTAGGCCTTGAAGGCGTTCATAGTCCCGCTTCCTCTGCTCCTCCTCCATCTTCCTCTTCTTCTCCTCCGCAATCTTCTTTCTCGCATGGGTTCTGTAGTCGGTGTTCCAATCTGAAAACCCCTCATACCACGGAATAGCGCCCTTGCCTCGTGTTCTTCCCGGGTGTTCAGGATTTCCCAGGGCACGCGTAAGCTCGTCGTTCTCTCTGTTGGGCTGGAACACCCCCGATCGTGCCTCTTCTATTGCAACAAGTATCGCATCGTTGGCTCCCTTCAGACTTGCCTTCGTCGAAACATTGCCTGTCTTCGGGTCCAACTCCCCCCCATGTGCATAGAACCAAGTCCTGCACCTGGGGGGCAGCTCTTAGTAACCGGAGTGACACCTGCATCCTCCATCTCTTTCTCAGACTTATCCCACTTAGGCATTGCCACCGCATAGCCACCTGGACCCAGCTTATGGAACTTATCCTTTTTTTCGGCATTCTTCTTGTTTATTCTCGACCGTTCCTTAGCTAATTCCGAATCCTTGAATTTCACGAAATCGTCCCAATGAGCACGTTGGTTCTCTAGTATTCCCTCGAATACTGGAGTCTTCCTTCCTCCCTTGACGTACTTGTCCCATTCACGATTCTTGTGGTTCCTGAATGCAACCGCCATCTTTCTAAGAGCAGCGTCCTTGACTTTCTGCACATCTGCTTTTGTGAAATGATCTGGTAGGGTGAAATGTTCCATGAGAGTATCCCAAAGCAAATCTTTTTGATTCTCGTCGACAAAAGTAACATCTGGACGTGGTTTTGCTGGCTCTCTCCATTCTTGAAGTTTGATCGGGAGTTGGTCCTTCACAAGAACTCCACACTAACGAACGAACTTGTCCACAATCTTCTTAGGCGCTAATGGTTCGCCATTAGGTCTGACTGCCTTGATATTGTACTTTACGCCCTCCTTCAACTTTTTGTTCGGGCCTCATTTCGTCCTTTTGCCTGAAGATTTGCTCGATCCGGATGGCTGAAAGAACAAAGATCGATTCGTTAATATATCTTCAAGTCATTTAAAACATGTGATGATCACTAGATGCCTGCTTATATAAATATACCTCGCCGGTCTTTGTTGTTTCAGGATCAACATGTTCTTCGTCATCATCATAATCGTAGTTCATGACTTCATCAATTCGGTCATCGCGATCGAACATCATATCACCCTCTCCGGTGTTGTTTAGAAATTCGGAGCCGTCATAATCTTCTTCTTCATTCTGATGATCATCTGGCCCGCGTATCATATCAAACATGGTCTGTTCTCCCTCTCTGTCGGTATTGTCTGCCATAGCTTTTATTTAACTAATCCAAAAGAAATATAAAACAATTTAGTATTCAAATTACATCGTCTCGAATAATAGATATAATCTCGAATACATCGTCTAGAATAATAGATATAATCTCGAATACATCGTCTCGAATAATATATAATATTGAGTACATCACTGGCTAGGTAGCTAATTAAAGATCGAATACTACAGAAGAATCTAGGACACTCGCGGTTCTGCGGCGCGGGCGGTGGACACCCAAAGAGAAGGAACCCTCACAGGCTCATAGCTGAAGTGAGATCCCCGAAGAAACTGCCAGGTATTGGAGAACCTGCCGCCTTCTAACGCAACCATGTAGCGATGGACGTGCTCGTCCTCCTCCCTGACACGGCGACGTACCACCTCCGGCGGGGCCGGGTCCCTCCGCACCGAAACTGGCCCACGCGAACGCCACCAAACGAGATCAGGGTCGACGACGGGACCCGGGGCCGGGTTCCTCATCAAGCGGCGCGCCCCTCTAGACAGCACCTCCCAGTGCCAGCCGGGGGCGAGGGACATTGCATATGTCAAAAATTTATATACTATTTCATACTAATTAAGCATCTAACACTAAAAACAGAAAACACAACTTCTATACATCCATTAAAAAACTGAAAAACAACATTATATAAAAAATTTCCATACTAATTAAACACTAATTATATCCATCTACCATGCATTCATACATATATAATAGTGAAAAAATAATAATCTAAATAATCTAAACTAATTAAACATACAAAATACGTATATACTAATATATACATGCATTAATTTATACATATGTACGTGTGTGTGTGTGTGTGTGTGTGTTCATCATGCTTGTGTGTGTGTGTATGGGCTCAGGGAGGGGCGGCGCCCATGGTGGCCGCCGGGGGCGAGGGAGAGGGGTTAGAGGGGGAGAGCTCATAGCGGGGCGACGGCGACGGCGAGGCGACGGCCGGGGCGGTGACGGGCCGGGGCGTGACGCGGGGGCGGCAACGCGGGACGGCGCGACGGGGACGGACCCGGGGCGGCGACGGAGACGAGGGCGGCGACGGGGACGGGGGCGGCGACGGAGACGGGGGCGGCGACGACGACGGCGTCGATCGATCGGGGCGCGCGGGCGGTGCTTCAATGGGGAAACAGAGGAAGAAACAAAGGGAGAATGAAATTTTCGCAAGTGTTGTATATATAGGAGAGGCCTTTAGTACCGGTTGGAGCCACCAACCGGTACTAAAGGCCAACTTTGGCCAGGCGAAGAGGCGGGAAGACGAGGCCTTTAGTACCGGTTGGAGCCACCAACCGGTACTAAAGGGTGGTCTTTAGTACCGGTTGGTGGCTCCAACCGGTACTAAAGGCCTCGCGCTGCCACCCCAAAGTTTAGTCCCACCTCGCCGGGCGAAGGGCAGCCGCACTGGTTTATAAATCCAGCCGCGGCTACCACTTCGAACTCCTCTATATAGCAGGCTTGTGGGCCTAAACTCTGCGCGCTGCCCTGTGAGTCTGCTGGGCCTTTAAGGCCTGTAATTACACACCTGTGGCCTATCAGGCCCACAGGGCAGCGCCCCAATTTTTTTATAGTTTTTCTCTTTTCTGCTTTATTTTCTTCTATTTATTTTTGCGTAGTTTTTTGTATAGTTTTTTCTTTTCTGTTATATTTATTTTCTTCTATTTATTTGTGAGTAGTTTTTCATCTAGTTTGCCAAAATTCAACATTTTCAGAGTTCATTTTGTAGTGATTTTCAATTTCACGGTCATTTTGTAAACGACTAAAAAATAGCAAATATTTTTTTTCTTTTCTGCTTTATTTTTTCTTCTTTTTATTTCTGAGTAGTTTTTTCTTTTCTGCTCTATTTATTTTTTTCTATTTATTTCTGAGTAGTTTTTTATATAGTTTTTTTCTTTTCAGCTATAGTTTTTCTTCTTTTCTGCTATTTTTTCTTTTCTGCAAAACTTGATGGTCAAAGTCTGGAGTTATAACTTAAAAAAAGAAATGTCGACGTGCAATTAGTTTTTGCCATAACAGAAGAAGTCCGGAGTTGTAATAAGTTATTAAAAAGAAAAAAGAGGTGCAATGCTCGTTAATTTGCTTCAAGCCTTTCGGAATAGTGTAAACTGCACTGCGCATAGCTCCGTGGAGTCTACCGTATTCCTGAAGGCTTGAAGCTAAGCAACGTGAGCATTGAGCCTCTTCTTCATCATCTCTGCACTCAGGGCTTATAAACCGCTCCTAGTCCCTCTCACTTCGTGAGGTGGGACTAAGAAACAACTTACTTTTGGTTCATCCATGAACCGATACTAAAGGTGCTCGTGGGGCCCCATCCTTACCTGACACAACCTCATTAGTACCGGTTCGTGGTACGAACCGACACTAAATGGTGATGGTGGGGCCATAGCCTGACCAGAGGCTGACACAGCCTCTTTAGTACCGGTTCGTGGCATGAACCGATACTAAAGGTTCGCCACGAACCGGTGCTATTGATCGCCGCCACGAATCGGCACTAGTGTACACATTAGTGCCGGCTGAAATTCCAACCGGCACTATTGTGCTTCACATTTGACCCTTCGCCACGACCTGGTACTAAAGGGGGTGCGCTGGCGCAGGTGCGGTGTGGCAAGTTTAGTCCCACCTTGCTAGCCGAGGGGCGACCGCACTGGTTTATAAACCCCCTTGCGGTCGCTTCCTCGAGCTCCTCTCCAAAGCAGGCCTATTGGGCCTACGTGTTCTTTGCTGCCCTGTGGGCCCACTTGGCCTTTGCGGGCCTGCATCCTGGCCCAACAACAGGTTGGGTTTCTAGTCGTATGCAGGCCGCTCTGGCCTAGTAGGCGGGCTTTTTTTTTATTTTTTTTTGCTTTATTTTTTTGTGTTTTTTTGTGTATTTAGAGTTTCTTTGTGAATATTTTTGCTTTAGGTACAAAAAATTACAAACTTTCTGTTAGTGCCCGTAGTTTTCAAATTTGAATAGTTTAAATTTTGAACTATTTGAAATTAGTGTGAATCACTAGTATGAATAACTTAACTTTAAAAATCAGTAAAGGCATGAAATAATTTGTTTGCACATAAAATTTCTTCGCGTTTCAAATGCCAAAACACATAACTACCCTAACTATTACAGAGATTCCCCTCTGGGTGTGAAACACAAAAGAAAGTGATGATAGTGAAGCCGATCACATCCCAGATCTTTGGGTGTGAAACTTTTTCTTCGCGTGTGTCCCTTTGCGCCGTAACCATGGAAAATCTTCATCATTTAACGGGATGCTCGGGTCAATATTCACTGTGAATGGAGCAATTTCATCAAACTTTTCATAATCTTCTGACTTGTCTGTCTTGTCATCCACTCCCACGATGTTTCTCTTCCCAGAAAGAACTATGTGCCGCTTTGGCTCATCGTACGATGAATTCGCTTCCTTATCTTTTCTTTTTCTTGGCTTGGTAGACATGTCCTTCACATAGAAAACCTGTGCCACATCATTGGCTAGGGCGAATGGTTCGTCTGCATACGCAAGATTGTTGAGATCCACTGTTGTCATTCCGTACTGCGGGTCTTCCGTTACCCCCGCCTCGTGTCATATTGACCCATTTGCACCGAAACAAAGGGACCCTTAAACCACGTCGATAGTCAAGTTCCCATTTGTCCTGTATATAACCATAATATGTTTCCTTTCCCGTCTTGGTTTCTGCATCAAAGCGGACACCACTGTTTTGGTTGGTGCTCTTCTTATCTTGGGCGATCGTGTAAAATGTATTACCATTTATCTCGTACCCTTTGAAAGTCATTATATTCGAAGATGGTAACTGGGATAGCAAGTACAGGTCATCTTCAATAGAGGTGTCATGCATGGTACGTGTCTGCAACCAGCTGGCGAAACTCCTGGTTTGTTCACGTGTAATCCAGTCATCAGACCGCTCCGGGTGTTTGGAGCGTAGCAAATTCTTGTGTTCATCCATATACGGAGCCACCAAGGTGGAATTCTGTAGAACTGTGTAGTGTGCTTCAATGAGAGAATGTCCGTCCATACATATTATTTGTTCCCCTTCTAGCGTGCCTTTTCCATCCAGTCTGCCCTTATGCCGCGATTCAGGAACACCAATCGGCTTAAGGCCAGGAATAAAGTCAATACAAAACTCAATGACCTCCTCATTTTTATGGCCCTTGGAGATGCTTCCTTCTGGCCTAGCACGGTTATGAACATATTTCTTTAAGACTCCCATGAACCTCTCAAAGGGGAACATATTGTGTAGAAATACAGGACCCAAAACGTTAATCTCTTCGCATAGGTGAACTAGGACGTGCTTCATGATGTTGAAGAAGGATGGTGGGAACACCAACTCGAAACTGACAAGACATTGGACCAAATCATTCTGTAACCTTGGTATGATTTCTGGATCGATTACATTCTGAGAGATTGCATTGAGAAATGCACATAGCTTCACAATGGCTAATCGAACGTTTTTTGGTAGAAGCTCCCTCAATGCAACCGGAAGCAGTTGCGTCATAATCACGTGGCAGTCATGAGACTTTAGGTTCTGGAACTTTTTCTCTGCCATGTTTATTATTCCCTTTATATTCGACGAGAAGCCAGACGGTACCTTAATACTGAGCAGGCATTCAAAGAAGATTTCCTTCTCTTCTTTTGTAAGAGCGTAGCTTGCATGACCCTGATGTATGCCGTCTTCTCCGTGCATACGTTGCCGGTCCTCCCGTGCCTCAGGTGTATCTTTTGTCTTCCCATACACGCCCAAGAAGCCAAGCAGGGTCACGCAAAGATTCTTCGTCACGTGCATCACGTCGATTGCGGAGCGGACCTCTAGGTCTTTCCAATATGGCAGGTCCCAAAATATAGATTTCTTCTTCCACATGGGTGCGCGTCCGTCAGCGTCCTTCGGAACAGGTTGTCCGCCAGTACCCTTTCCAAATATCACCTTCAAATCCTTGACCATATCATGTACATCAGCACCAGTATGGTGGCGAGGCTTCGTCCGGTGATCCACCTCACCTTTGAAATGCTTGCCTTTCTTTCTTACGGGATGCCTGCTCGGAAGAAATCGACGATGTCCCAGGTACACATTCTTCTTACAACTATTCAAATATATACTGTCGGTATCATCCAAACAGTGCGTGCATCCGCGGTATCCCTTGTTTGTCTGTCCTGAAAGGTTACTGAGAGCAGGCCAATCATTGATGGTCACGAACAGCAACGCCTTTAGGTCAAATTCTTCCCCCATGTGCTCATCCCACACACATACACCTGTTCCATTCCACAGTTGTAAGAGTTCTTCAACTAATGGCCTTAGGTACACATCATTGTCGTTGCCGGGTTGCTTAGGGCCTTGGATGAGCACTGGCATCATAATTAACTTCCTCTTCATGCACAACCAAGGAGGAAGGTTATACAAACATAGAGTCACAGGCCAGGTGCTATGGTTGCTGCTCTGCTCCCAAAAGGATTAATGCCATCTGCGCTTAGACCAAACCATACGCTCCTTGCGTCATCTGCAAACTCCTTCCCGTACTTTCTTTTGATTTTTCTCCACTGCGACCCGTCAGCGGGTACTCTCAACTTTCTGTCTTTCTTACGGTCTTCTCTGTGCCATCGCATCGCCTTGGCATGCTCTTTGTTTTGGAATAAACGTTTCAACCATGGTATTATAGGAGAATACCACATCACCTTGGCAGGAATCTTCTTCCTGGGACGCTCGCCCTCGACATCACCATGCTCATCGCGGCTGATCTTATAGCGCAATGCACCACATACCGGGCAAGCGTTCAAATCCTCATACTCACCGCGGTAGAGGATGCAATCATTAGGGCATGCATGTATCTTCTGCACCTCTAACCCTAGAGGGCGGGCAACCTTCTTTGCTTCGTACGTACTCTCGGGCAATTCGTTGTCCTTTGGAAGCATATCCTTTATCATTACCAACAACTTTCCAAATCCCTTGTCAGATACACCATTCTCTGCCTTCCATTGCAGCAATTCCAGTGTGGTGCCCAGCTTTTTCTTGTCACCTACGCAATTCGGGTACAACAATTTTTTGTGATCCTCTAACATGCGCTGCAACTTCTTCTTCTCCAAATCACTTGCGCAGTTTCTCTTTGCATCGGCAATGGCCCGACCTAGATCATCAACGGGCTCATCTGATGCCTCTTCTTCAGCTTCTTCCCGCATTGCCGGCCCAGCTTCTTCCCGCATTACCGGCTCAGCTTCTTCCCCCATTGTTGTATCATCGTATTCAGGGAACCCATGGCCAGGATAGCTGTCGTCGTCCTCTTCTTCTTCATTGTCTTCCATCATAACCCCTCTTTCTCCGTGCTTGGTCCAAACATTATAGTGGGGCATGAAACCGGACTCAAACAGGTGGACATGAATGGTTCTTGATGTATAGTAATTGCGACCATTCTTACAGCCAGCACATGGACAAGGCATAAAACCATCCGCCCGCTTGTTTGCCTCAGCCGCAAGCAGAAAAGTATGCACGCCCTCAACGAACTGGGGAGAGTATCGGTCATCATACATCCATTGCCGGCTCATCTTCATTACACAACACCGAATAGACCAAATTAATACAAGTTCATACATAAAGTTCATACAACACTTAAATGCAACAAACAAATAACTCTCTAGCTAAAGCATTTAAATGCAACAACAAATGCGATCAAAATCACAACTAAGGTATAACAATTGATCCAACAGCACAATGATACCAAGCCTCACTATCGATGGCATATTTTCTAATCTTTTTAATCTTCAAGCGCATTTTCTCCATCTTGATCTTGTGATCATCGACGACATCGGCAACATGCAACTCCAATTCCATCTTCTCCCCCTCAATTCTTTTCAATTTTTCTTTCAAGTACTCGTTTTCTCTTTCACCTAAATTTAAGCTCTCGACAATAGGGTCGGTTGGAATTTACGGTTCACATACCTCCTAGATAAAAATATCTATGTCAACTTGATGGGCATAATTTGTCATAAACACGAAATGCAACAAATAGTTTTAAAAGAGAATATACCACATCCGAATCATAACAAGGACGAGGGCCGACGGGGACGGATATCAAAACCATGACACTATGTATAACAAACAACGTACAGGTAAGATAATTATTATACGAGTAACTATATATCCAAATCACACAAACATCAATTTTTTATATAAAATTTCATGAACAAGAGGCTCACCACAAGGTGGTGCCGGCGACGGGACGGTGCGGGCGATCGACGGTGGTTATGACGGAGATTTAGAAGGCACTAAGTAAACCACACCTACATATGCAAACTAAGTGTTATTTTGACCTCAAATTGCATATAAATTAAATACTACCACATATAATTCCTCCCAAATTACTGAAACCCACAATTAATCACTATATAAACCAATGCAAGAGCTAATCTAGCAATGAGAGATGAAAGGACAAAGTTGCTAACCTTGGTGATCATTTGAATGGATGAGGGCCTGCAAATCTTGACAAATTTGGGGCAAATTTTGTGATGAACTCGAGAGGAAGAAGGGAAGAACAGAGGAGAGCGAGAGGGGAAAGGGGGAAGAACAGAGTGCGGGTGGACGGAGGGTTTATATAGGACGACCTTTAGTACCGGTTCGTGCCTCGAACCGGTACTAAAGGTGCTTGAAGGGCCCCACACTGACAACATCCTGCCTCCACTTTCTTTAGTACCGGTTCGTGACACGAACCAGTGCTAAAGGTTCGCCATGAACCGGTACTAAAGAGCTCCTCCCGCCTAGCCGTTGGAACCGGCACTAATGGACACATTAGTGCCAGTTCTGTTACAAACCGGGACTAATGTGTCTCACATTTGACCCTTTTTCTACTAGTGGTGGGCCTTTTTCCATACATGACCGCATGTCGAGGTGACATGTTTGGATGATGCTAAGAGAAAAATATGCTAGTGGGATAGTTGTAAATAGTTATTTTATATAAGTAGTACAACTAAATAAGAGCGGACGCGACTTATCCCATGCATGGTCACATGTAGAGGTGGATCTTTTCAGTGGATGGTCATATGTCTAGCTTAGGGCTGGGCGTTCGGTAGTAACAGAAAGTTTGATATCTACCATTCAGTTATTTCTAAAATTCAGTTAATTTTAAAATTCAATTAGCTTATCGGAAAACAAAAAATTATATACAACTAAAAGAAAAATGCTAACCAAGATCTCGGTTAAACGATTCGTTCGGTTCGTGCACACCCAAACACTAGCTTACTTTGGTCTCGTACCACTTGACAAGAGTGCTAAACTATATAAAAAAAGCCTTACTTTGTTGTCGTACCTTTGACAACTCACAGCCCGTCTCCTTATGTAGCCAAAGCTTCTGCCCCCGTCTCATAGCTAGGCGAGGTGGCACACACCAGCAAGATATTGCTTTTATTTTACTGCTGGAGCACTTCACACTAGTAAAAAGCAGGGCTTTGGTTCAGGCCGGGCCAGTCCATTAGTCCGGTTCAGCCCAGAACCGGAATCCATGGGGCATAGGTCCCGGTTCATGAGGCCAGGGGGCCGGCCGGGCCATTGTGGGGCATTGGTCCCGGTTCATCTGGCACCTTTGGTCCCGGTTTTGAAGCTCGAACCAGGACCAATGTGCCTCGCTCCTGGCTCACCATCATTAGTCCCGGTTGGTGGCTTGAAACGGGACCAAAGGGTATCCTTTAGTCTCGGTTCCAGCCATGAACCGGGACCCATGATATGCCTATATATACCCCTTGCCCGCGAGCAGAGCAGTGGAGTGCTCTGTTTTTTTGGGAGAGACGTGTTGTGCTCTAGCTCATCCCCTGTGCACATGAGGTGTTCGATGAAATGCCCAAGCCACACTTACGCTTTCTCCTCTCGAAGCTCCTTGTCCAAGCTCCATTTTCCTCGAGATTTTTCTTGGTTTGGCGGTACGTCCTGTCCCATCCCCGTCCTCACAGCCGTTGATCGCCCGCGCTGATCTCGTAGACTGCACCACCATGGTGAGCCTCTAGATCTTATCTTCTTTCTAAAACAAAAACGTTCTTACCTGTATCATTTAGATAGATATTTATGTAGTTTTCTTACTTATTATTGTTTGTTATTATATAGTGCGATGGTTTTAGTATCCACCTCTGTCGGCCCTTGTCCTGTCTATGATTCAGATGTGGTATATATATTTTCTTTTATAACTATTAGTTTCATTTAGTGTTTATGACAATTATGCCGAGCAACGTGACATAGATTTTTTTATCTAGGAGGCCCTATTGTCGAGAGGTTAAATTTAGTTGAAGAAGAAACCAATTACTTGAAGGAAAAATTAAAGAAAATTGAGGAGGAGAAGATGATATTGGAGTTGCATGTTGCGGATGTCGTCGATGATCACAAGATCAAGATGGATGCAATGCGCTTGAAGATTAAAAAGATTAGAAAATATGCCATTCATACTGAGGCTTGGTATCATTATGCCGTTGGATCAATTGTTACCTTGGTTGCGGTTATGATCGCATTTGTTGTTGCATTGATATCTTTTACATAGTTTCAATGTATGGTCAAATTAGATGTTCTGGAGAGCTATATGTTGTTCAATGAGAACTATGTATGTACTTTGGGTTTAATGTGATGATAAAATTTTATTAATTTGGTCACTTATCTATTCATGATGTACGCAGAGATGAATCGACAATGGATGTACGGTTACAGACGCACCTATGAGTACATTAAGGGCGTGAATAATTTTCTTGCAGTGGCTGAGGCAAACAAGAAGAATGGTTTTATGTGTTGTCCATGCCCTATATGTGGGAATACAAGGTCTTACACTGACCCAAAAACCCTTCAAACCGACCTTCTTTATAAGGGTTTCATGCCACACTATAATGTTTGGACCAAGCACGGAGAAAGAGGGGTTATGATGGAAGACATCGAAGAAAAAGAAGATGATGATAACTATGTGCCCCCTGAATACGGTGATGCTGCAACGAGGGAAGCTGAAGATGCTGCAACGGGGGAAGCTGAAGATCAAGAGGAACCAGACAATATGCCCAATGATGATCTTCGCCGGGTCATTGTTGATGCAAAGAGACGGTGCGAAAGTGAAAAGGAGAAGCTGAAGTTCGATCACATTTTAGAGGATCACAAAAAAGGGTTGTACCCCAATTACGAAGATGGAAACACAAAGCTTGGTACCGTACTGGAATTGCTGCAGTGGAAGGCAGAGAATGGTGCGCCAGACAAAGGATTTGAGAAGCTACTGAAAATATTGAAGAAGAAGTTTCCAAAGGATAACGAATTGCCCGACAGTACGTATGCAGCAAAGAAGGTTGTATGCCGTCTAGGATTGGAGGTGCAGAAGATAAATGCACGCCCTAATGACTGCATCCTCTACCGCGGTGCGTACGAGGATTTGAATGCATGCCCCGTATGCGGTGCATTGCGATATAAGATCAGACGAGATGACCCTGGTGATGTTGACGGCGAGCGCCCCAGGAAGAGGGTTCCTACCAAGGTGATGTCGTATGCTCCTTTAATACCATGGTTGAAACGCCTGTTCAGAAATAAAGAGCATGCCAAGTTGATGCGATGGCACAGAGAGGATCTTAAGAAAGACGGGAAGTTGAGAGCACCCGCTAACGGGTCAAAATGGAGAAAATCGAGAGAAAGTACTGGGAGGAGTTTGCAGGTGACGCAAGGAACATATGGTTTGGTTTAAGCTCGGATGGCATTAATCCTTTTGGGGAGCAGAGCAGCAATCGCAGCGCCTGGCCCGTGACTCTATGTATCAATAACCTTCCTCCTTGGCTGTGCGTGAAGCGGAAGTTCATTATAATGCCAGTTCTCACCCAAGGCCCTAAGCAACCCGACAACGACATTGATGTGTACCTAAGGCCATTAGTTGAAGAACTTTTACAACTATGGATTGAAAACGGTGTACATGTGTGGGATGAGCACAAACAGGAGCAATTTGACCTGCATGTGTTGCTGATTGTAACCATCAATGATTGGCCTGCTCTCAGTAACCTTTCAGGATAGACAAACAAGGGATATCACGCATGCATGCACTGTTTAGATGACACCGAAAGTATATACCTGGACAAATGCAGGAAGAATGGGTACCTGGGGCATTGTTGATTTCTTCCGACCATCCATCAATGTCGAAAGAAAGGCAAGCATTTCAAAGGCGAGGCAGATCACCGAAAGAAGCCCGCGATGCATACCGGTGATCACGTACTTGCTATGGTCAATGATTTAAAAGTAATCTTCAGAAAGGGTCCCGACGGACTATCTGTTCTGTATGTCGCTGAGGGATGCGCACCCATGTGGTAGAAGAAATCTATATTTTGGGACCTACCCTACTAGAAAGACCTAGAGGTCCGCTCTTCAATCGACATGATGCATGTGATGAAGAACCTTTGCGTGAACCTGCTAGGCTTCTTGGGCGTCTATGGGAAGACAAAAGATACACCGGAGGCACGGGAGGACCTACAACATTTGCATGAAAAAGATGACATGCCTCCAAAGTAGTATGAAGATCCTGCCAGCTACGCTCTTACCAAAGAAGAGAAGGAAATCTTCTTTGAATGCCTTCTCAATATGAAGGTCCCGTCTGGCTACTCGCCGAATATAAAGGGAATAATAAATATGGTAGAGAAATAGTTCCAGAACCTAAAGTCTCATGACTGCCACATGATTATGATGCAGCTGCTTCCGGTTGCATTGAGGGGGCTTCTATCGGAAAATGTTCGATTAGCCATTGTGAAGCTATCTTCATCCTCAATGCAATCTCTCAGAAGGTGATCGATCCAGAAATCCTACCAAGGTTAAGGAGTGATGTGGCGCAATGTCTTGTTAGTTTCGAGCTGGTGTTCCCACCATCCTTCTTCAACATCATGACGCACGTCCTAGTTCACCTATGCGAAGAGATTTACGTTTTGGGCCCTGTATTTCTACACAACATGTTCCCCTTTGAGAGATTCATGGGAGTCCTAAAGAAATATGTCCGTAACCACGCTAGGCCAGAAGGAAGCATCTCTATGGGCCATCAAACAGAGGATGTCATTGGGTTTTGTGTTGACTTCATTCCTGACCTTAAGAAGACAGGTCTCCCTCAATCATGGTATGAGGGGAGACTGAGTGGAAAAGGCACACTAGGAGGGGACTCAATAATATGTAGGGAAGGGTATTCTTGGTCTCAAGCACACTACACAATTCTACATAATTCTACCTTGGTGACCCCGTATGTCGATGAACACAAGAACATTCTGCACTCCAAACACCCGGACCAGTGTGACGACTGGATTACATGTGAACACATCAGGAGTTTTGGCAGTTGGTTGCAAACACGTCTCAGGGGTGACAATATTGTTTCTGATGAGCTGTACTCATTGGCGAGGGAACCATCTTCGACTGTAATAACTTACAAAGGGTACGAGATAAATGGGAATACATTTTACACGATCGCCCAAGATCAATAGAGCACCAACCAAAATAGTGGTGTTCTCTTTGATGCAACAACCAAGAGAGGAAAGGACACATATTATAGTTACATAGTGGACATATGGGAACTTGACTATGGACATGATTCTAAGGTCCCTTTGTTTAAGTGCAAATGGGTCAATCTGTCAGGAGGCCGGGTACAGGTAGACCCACAGTACGGAATGACAACAGTGGATCTGAACAATCGGGGGTACACAGATGAACCATTCATCCTAGCCAATGATGTGGCGCAGGTTTTCTATATGAAGGACATGTCTACCAAACCGAGAAAAAGAAAAGATAAGGAAGCGGATACATCATACGATGAGCCAAAGCGCCACATAGTTCTTTAAGGAAAAAGATACATAGTGGGATTGGAGGGCAAGACAGACATGTCTGAAGATTATGAAAAGTTTCATGAAATTACTCCCTTCAAAGTCAAGGCTGACCCAAGCACCTTGTTAAACGATGAAGATTATCCATGGTTACGGTGCAATAAGCAACGGACACAGCGAAGAAAAAGTGAAGACTTTCTATCCACAAATATTATGATGATGCCTTTGATCTAGAATATCACTGCAGTTACATGTGAACAAATGAAATCCTTTTGTAACAGATGAGTTTTTGTCTGAAACCCTGATACTTTCAAATAGATTGTCTGTTTTATACACGAAGTGCATCCAGTTTTTGTCGTAACCCTCTCAACTTTTTAGCACATGCTATGTGGGTGAAATGATGATACCATGCCAACTTTCAACCTTTTCAGAGTTTATTTGTAGTGCTTTTCAATTTAAGGGTCATTTAGCTGAAAGAATGAACTAATAGCAAAAAGAATGAATTAAAAATAATCAATTAAAATATTCTGTTATGATCAACGAAAACAAAACTATAATATCGTTCAATAGCAAACACAATCAACTAAAAAGCTTTTATAAAACTCCAATAGCAAAAGGAATCAACTCAAAAAACTTTTAAACATCTAGTATTATTGAAACTAAAATTATATAAAATTTATGCAACCAAAATTATCAAAGTATTTTCTGTTCAAAACATTAAAAGCAAAAAGAATTTTCATAAAGATTTTTTTGTTAGAAACTTTAATAGAAAGAAGAATTATCGTAAAGAATTTTTTTGTTAGAAACTAAAATAACAAAATATGTTTTTGAATATAATGATAATACACAGTAATATTAAATAGCATGACAAAGAATCACTCAAAAATCTATTTTTATAGTGAAGTTATTCAAAAACTAGTGATTCACACAAATTTCAAAAATCTCAAATTTAAACTATTCAAATTGGAAAACAAATGACACTAACAGAAAGTTTATAATTTTTATTACCAAAAAGCAAAAAGAATTAAAAAAATAAAGCAAAAAACAAAAGAAAATAAATAATGCAAAAAACAAAACAAAAATACTGGAATTTTTTTTTAAAAAATGCCGCCTACTAGGCTACCACGGCCTGAATACGACTAGAAACCCAACCATAGTGCAGGATTCAGGCCGCAGAAGGCCTAGTAGGCCCACAGGCATAACAGTGTCGGATTAGGCCCTCCAAGCCCATCTCAACTAGCGAGGGCAGCGGGAGTGGGGCTTATAAACCACTCCGAGCCCCTCTCAACTAGCGAGGTGGGACTAAACATTTTGCCCGCGGGCACCAGCACAAGGCCTTTGGTCCCGATTGGTGGCACCAACCGGGACAAAAGGGGGGCATTGGTAGCGGTTCGTGGCGACCAATGCCCTCCTTTTGTCCTGGTTGGTGGCACCAACCGGAACCAAAGGTCTCCTTTTCCCGCCCTTTGGGCTGCTAGAAATTAACCTTTGGTCCCAGTTGGTGGCACCAACCGGGACTAAAGGGGTGCATTGGTCCCGGTTGGTGCCACAAACCGGGACCAAAGGTGTGCCTATATAAACAACACTTAGCAGTTTTCCGTTCAATTTGTCCTTCGATCTCTCCTCTTCCCCGACGGCGCCGCGACCACCTCGACGCCGCCAGGCTACCAGACTGCACCGTCGCCTCCCCACCGTTGGCCTCTTCCTCATCGCTGAAGCTCGCCCCCAACACCATCGCCGCGCCGCCCCTGCCCCGACACCGTCGCCGTCGCCGCGCGCGCCGCCCCTGCCCAACACCATCGCCATCGCCACATGCGTCACCCCTTCCCAACACCGTCGCCATCGCCGTGTGCGCCGCCTCTGCCGCACGCGCCGCCCCTGCCCCGACCCCGTCGCCGTCGCCCCGACCATGCCCTACCCCCACCACGCGGCGCCGCCACGTTCGGTCCGGCCGGCCTTCCTCTCTGTTTTCATATATATGATGTTTTTTAGATTATATGTATATGCGTGATTATATATATGATTATATGTCCTTTTTTTCCAGATTTTTGTTCATATATATATATGATGATTTGTTTTTTGCATTTTTATAAATATATATATGTATGTTTTTCTATGTATATATGTTCATATATGCATAAGTAGATTCTTAGAAAAGTTTTATCTATGCATGTTCTCTGATTTAGTGCACTTTAAGTTAGTTTCATTTTTAGAGAAGTTTTATATATTTAGGAAGAAGGAAGAGAATGAAGAAGAAAATTTTTTATATATGCAAAAGTTACATTTTTAGAAAAGTTTTAATATCTAGCTAGGAAGAAGGAAGAAGGAAGAAGAAGAAAAACCTCTTATATATGCAAAAGTTACATTTTTAGAAAAGTTTTATCTAGGAAGAAGGAAGAAGGAAGAAGAAGAAAAAGAAGGAAAAGAAAAAGGAAAATAATAAGAAGAGGAAGAAGGAGAAGAAGAAGGAGAAGAAGAGGAGAGGAAGAAGATGACAAATAAATAATAAGAGGAAAAAAGAAGAAGAAAAGAGGAGGAGAAGAAGGAATAGAGGAGAAGAAGAAAAAATTAGAAAATTTTCTAATTTTTTCTTCTTCTCCTCTATTCCTTCTTCTTCTCCTCTTTTTTCTTCTTCTTTTTTTCTTCTATTTTTTCTTCTTCTTATTCTCCTCTATTTTTTCTTCTTCTTCCTTCTTCTTATTTTTTATTGGGAACGAGGGTGTCGGGAACTAGGGTATCGGAAACTAGGGTAGAGGGTCGACGGTGGCCGAGGGAACGAGGGTCGTCGAGGGGTTGAGGGTCGTCGAGGGGTCGAGGGTCGAGGGTCATTGAGGGGTCGAGGATCGTCGAGGGTCGAGGGTCGTCGAGGGGTGGAGGGTCGAGGGTCGAGGATCGCCGAGGGGTCGAGGGTCGTCTAGGGGTCAAGGGTCTCTGTCGGTGTCAAAACCGGCGGATCTCGGGTAGGGGGTCCTGAACTGTGCGTCTAGGCGGATGGTAACAGGAGACAAGGGACACGATGTTTTTACCCAGGTTCGGGCCCTCTCGGTGGAGGTAAAACCCTACTCCTGCTTGATTAATATTGATGATATGGGTAGTACAAGAGTTGATCTACCACGAGATTAGAGAGGCTAAACCCTAGAAGCTAGCCTATGGTATGATTGTTGTTTGTCCTACGGACTAAAACTCTCCGGTTTATATAGACACCGGAGAGGGCTAGGTTTACACAGAGTCGGTTACAATGGGAGGAGATCTTCATATCGTATCGCCAAGCTTGCCTTCCACGCCAAGGAAAGTCCCATCCGGACATGGGACGAAGTCTTCAATCTTGTATCTTCATAGTCCGGGAGTCCGGCCAAAGGTCATAGTCCGGCCATGCGGACACCCCCTAATCCGGGACTCCCTCAGTAGCCCCCGAACCAGGCTTCAATGACGATGAGTCCGGCGTGCAAATTGTCTTCGGCATTGCAAGGTGGGTTCTTCTCCAAATTCTATGTACCTGTCGAATAGTGTCCGGCTTTTGGTGCGTGTTGCTCTCCTCAGCTTCTGTGCCCCATAATGACCATCTTCCACGTGTCGAACGAATGCGAAAAGCCAGGGGTTTTTCATTTATCCCCCTAGTTGCGTAAATGAGCCGCCCATAAAAGAGACGGGGGTTTAGATCCAATTCACACCACCTTACCTCCGCGAGTATTCATCAGAGCGCTTTCGACAGAGATCCATTCCACCATGGCCGGTCGAAGCAGCTCCTCCTCTCGCCTCTCCAGCCCTCGGCCCGGAAATTGGGAGCGGTGTTCCGTCCCGCATAGCAAGCTAGTAGTGCTTCAATCCAAGGGGCTCCTCCCCCAGCATACATGGTCCCAGTTCGAGCCGGGATCGCCACCTATAGCGGCGGAGAGCAGGCGGAGAGCGTCCCCAATCCCTCTCAAGGAGAGCGGGTATGCCTAGTCCCTTATTTAATAAGAGGACTCGGATTTCCAATTCATCCGTTTCTCCGAGGGCTACTGGAGTTCTACGGCCTCCAGCTACACAACCTCACGCCTGCCTCCATACTGCATGTTGCGGGCTTCGTGGCCCTCTGCGAGCTGTTCTTGGGCATCGAGGCCCATTTCGCGCTGTGGAAGAGGTTGTTCTGCCTTGTGCCCCGCTCTCAGGAGGGGTCAATTTATCAAGTGGGCGGAGCCGAACTATGGCGCATCGCCGGGACAGGATATCTATCTGGTACCCCAAAGAAGGCGTCCGAGGACTGGCCTTCGGAATGGTTTTATATGGATGACGTCCCCCTGCCGGACCCTGTACGGATCGGCCTCCCTGAGTTTAATAACGCTCCGTTGAAGAAACGCCTGAGTTGGCGCCCACGGAACTCTCAGAGGGAAACTGACAGGGATGTTCTTTACCTGATGAGCCGGATAAGATTGTTGGCTCATTCCGGATTGACCATGATCGAGGTCATGGCCACATGCATTACGTGGGGGGTGCAGCCGCTTCAGTACAGGGGCCACCCCATGTGGGATTTCAATGGGGAGGACGACGCCACCCGGTGTGGTCGCAAGGGACCGGATTCGGCCGCCACTCTAACGAAGATCTTATCCGCTTTATACAAGGGAGAAGAAGAGGAATTCCTCCATGTCAACCCACGGGGCGGATTCTCTATGTACAGTCCTCCAAGCTGGGTGAGCGAACACTTTCACTTGTCTACCCGCTTTCGAAATTCCCATAATTGAGTACTTAGTCTAGCGATGTTAACGCAGGAGCTGCGCCAGACTATGAAGGAGATAAACAGCCCTCCTCCACAACCCGAGGACCCAGAACGGTCCCTCGATCCGGACTCCCAAGAGGACCCGGACTTATGTGTGGAGTTAATTGATGGGGTGTTTCATCAATTGAGTAAGGACAATACCTTAGTGGCCATTACGGCTGACTATCCCGGACTACTTCCAGCCTCAAAGGTAACCGAGACCGAAGTCCCAGTACTTTCAAGAAGATCCATCCATGCCTTATTTTGAATGCCGTAAACCAATAGTGTTTCGTTTTGCAGGGGAAATCCTTGAGGCGGAGGGCCGAGCCCGCGGTGGGCAGCCAACAAGAGCCGCTGAAGCCAGGCGGGCCAAAAAGAAGTGCGGACCAGATCGAGATTCCGGTGCAACAGTACGGCGTGCAAATTTAACGCCTAGGGTTTGTGCCCTCAAGTCACACTAACCCTCATGCTCTCCTCAGGAAAAAGAGAGCCCACCGAACTATATCCACCGGCCAGGCTTCAAGGCCGGGTCTGGAGGCGGAGGTGAACACGGGGCGCGCATCGGGCATTCCTCTGACAGAGGACGCAGACGGGCTATCTGCCACCAATTTAGGGGTGGAGAGTGCCATGAACCACATGCGTCGCCGGACTGTTCTTTGTGACGCATGTTTTTCCCAGAGGCGTTGGACGCCTTTAATATGGGAGATGCGTACCTCCGTGCCGCTCAAAATGGTCTAGCCAGAGCCACAGAGCAGTATGTGAAAGACATACGGGTGAGTAAATCTGATGGTTATATACGTCAGTAGCCCCCGAGACTTGAAACAGTTAAGATAACTGATTTAAGGATCATATGTTACGTAGGATCTTACAAAAAGGAACATGCAACTGTCCCAGGAGCTGGAAGAGTGCAAGGCCCAACTCGAGGCCGCACTGGCCGCTTCAGATAGTGCCAAGGGGACCCCCTCAGGTAATATATGCTTCGAAAGATAATTCCGTTGTGAAGTGCGGCATGTGTGCAGTTCTGACGATAACAGTGCAGATGGGGACGAAGTAAATCCGGACAAGCAACAACTCCTACGCCAACTAAAGGCTGGCGAGAGCGTGTAGACGAGGGTGAGGCAAGAGAAGAACAAACTTCAAGACGCCAATACCCAGCTGGGCGAGGAACTAAAGGATGTTCGTGCTCAGCTGTCTGATTCCGTAAAGGAGAATCGGCGACTTCGACGCGGCATTTTTAGTAAGTGCTTGAACGAATCTTCGAAAAAAGAGTTCGGCGAGGAAGTCGATTGACAGAGCTATGTCTGTAGATATGCTGACAGGTCGTCCTGCGGAGGAAATGCCCGGTTCAGCGGGGGACCTTCTTCCCGAGCTGTTGCAACTGCACGAACGAGTTCGGCAGGCGATGCAAGGCGTCGTCCAGGCTATGTGGCCATCCCTCTCCATGCCCGAAGGCCTTGGGGAGCTTGCAGAGAAGCTGGAGGGAGTGCGGCAGCGCTTCCGGTTGTGGAAGATATCGGCCTGCCGTCAAGGTGCCAGGGAGGCCTGGGTCATGGTGAAGACTCGGTACACGAAGGCTGACCCGAACCACATGGCCGAGGTCGGCCCTATGGGGCCTGATGGAAAGGAGATCCCTGTCAGTTTAGTGTATGGCCAGGTAGAGCTGGCTGCCAAGTATTCTCAACAGGACTGTAAATTAGACAGCCTGTTGGATGGTATTGAAGAAGAATATACCGAGTCGAATTGACTATGTAATTTAAAATGACATGAAAAATGCCTTCTAGCCGGATTGTAGATCGTTTGTCATTGCGGACCTTTTCGCTTCAACCTCTGGACCCGATAGTCCGGAGTGTGTCCGAATACCCTCTCGGTTATGTAAGAACCGGGGCATGCATGGAGACAAGGCGTAGGGGTCATAAGTGCTTTAGCAGACAAGTGCCCAACTAGTTATGTTATATTACATGGTTAGTAAGAAACATCTTCCAGGGAGAATAGTTCCGTTAGGGGTTCCTTTCCCTGGGAGGCATGCCCTAAAGTGCATGTCCGAACTGCGAGAAAAGCAGAAAAAGCATCTGGGGGCAGATAAATAAACAAGAAAAATCATCTTTTAGTTCACCGACCGAATATTCCCTTAAGAACGCTAGCTTTCGGCTTCACCCAGTCTGAGGTACACATCCGGCTGACCCGGCAGTAACAATCGCAGAGGTGCTCCCTTTACCACCTAGCCGAACAAACGGGAATGTAGGGGTAAGCACAGGAGCCAGGTAACCCAGCTTGGCCAAAACTTAAGTCATATCGATGCATATAATGGTGTATAAAAGGTTCATGCGGAAGTGTCACACATGTTTTGGGCATGAGGCCCGTTTATATAAACTTCTGATAAAGAAGCCCCCAGGTATAATGAGTGCGGGTGGCGCGTCAAGTATGTGCGAACAACGCGCAGGCAAGCCCCTAAGGGCTTGGGAGAAAAAGGTAGGGAGAAGGAGAGAAATACCAGGCAGCTAATTTGAAAAAAAATAAAAAAAAGGGACAGAGGAAGGAGACGAACACGGAGTCCGGCGCTAGGCGTAGAATCTTCATAGGCGTGCTGCGTTCCATGGGTTCGGCTCGAGTCGGTTGTCCGATGCGTTTCGCAGACGGTATGCTCCACCAGTTAGTACTTGGTCGATTATGAAGGGACCCTCCCATTTGGGCTTTAGTTTGTCCTTTTTCTTGTCCGGCAGGCGTAGAACTAGTTCGCCAACGTTATAAGTTTTGGCCCATACTTCTCTGCTTTGATATCTTCGAGCCTGCTGTTGATAAAATGCGGAACGGGCTTTTGCCACGTCGCGCTCCTCCTCCAATGCGTCCAAGCTGTCCTGCCGATCGAGCTCGGCTTCTCTTTCTTCGTACATGCGCACGTGAGGTGAGTCATGAATTATGTCGCAGGGCAGGACTGCCTCTGCGCAGTATACCATAAAAATGGTGTGAATCCGGTAGTGCGATTCGGCGTGGTCCGCAGCCCCCAGAGTACGGAGTCAAGCTCCTCTACCCAGTGCGTGTTAGATTCCTTGAGGGATCGCACTAGTCTGGGTTTGATGCCGCTCATGATGAGACCGTTGGCTCGCTCGACTTGACCGTTAGTTTGTGGGTGATAGACTGAAGCGTAGTCGAGCTTGATGCCCATGTTTTTGCACCAGAGTTTAACTTCGTCGGCCATAAAGTTTGTGCCGTTGTCAGTTATGATGCTGTGGGGGACGCCGTAACGGTGTACAACCCCGGATATGAAGTCTATCACCGGTCCGGATTCGGCCGTCTTTACAGGCTTGGCCTCTATCCATTTGGTGAATTTGTCCACCATGACCAGTAGATATTTTTTCTTGTGGGTTCCTCCTTTAAGGGGTCCAACCATGTCAAGCCCCCAGACCGCAAAAGGCCAGGTAATGGGTATGGTTTGTAGGGCGGTAGGCGGCATGTGGCTTTGATTAGCGAATAATTGGCAACCGACGCATCGCTGCACTAAGTCCTGAGCGTCTGCCCGGGCCGTCGGCCAATAAAATCCGGTACGGAAGGCCTTGCTTACAAGGGCCCGGGCTGCGGCGTGGTGCCCGCCGAGTCCGGCATGAATTTCAGCCAGAAGATTTCGCCCTTCTTCTTCGGAGATACACCTTTGAAGGACTCCGGTTGTGCTTTTCTTATAAAGCTCTCCCTCGTGGACTTTATAGGCTTTAGATCGCCGCACTATGCAGCGGGCCTCGTTTTGGTCCTCGGGAAGTTCCTGCCTAGTTAGGTAGGCTAGGAATGGTTCTGTCCACGGGGCAATGACTGCCATTATTGTGTGGGCTGACGGTGTTGTTTCGTTGGCGGAGCCACCAACTGTGTCAGAATGTTCGGTGAGGGGTAGTGTGGTTGTGTCCGGGCTGTTGTTTCCGAACTCTCCCTCCCATGATACGGATGGCTTGAAAAGCCTCTCTAGGAAGATGTTGGGAGGGACGGCATCGCGCTTTGCGCCAATGCGTGCCAACACGTCTGCTGCCTGGTTGTTCTCCCGGGCTATATGGTGAAATTCGAGCCCCTCAAACCGAGCTGACATCTTTAAGACGGCGTTGCGATAAGCTGCCATTTTCGGATCCTTGGCATCAAAGTCTCCATTTATTTGGGATATCGCGAGGTTTGAATCCCCGCGGACCTCTAGGCGCTGAATGCCCATGGAGACTGCCATCCGGAGACCATGTAGAAGGGCCTCGTATTCGGCTGCGTTGTTGGAGTCCGTGTACATTATCTGAAGTACGTATTGGACTGTATCTCCGGTTGGGGACGTCAGAACGACGCCAGCCCCCAGGCCAGCCAACATTTTGGAGCCGTCGAAGTGCATGATCCAGTTGGAATATGCGCCGTACTCTTTAGGGAGCTCGGCTTCAGTCCATTCGGCGATGAAGTCAGCCAAAACCTGCGACTTAATGGCTCGCCGTGGCTTGTAGGTTATGTTGAACGGGAGGAGCTCAATGGACCATTTGGCAATCCGGCCCGTTGCGTCGCGGTTGTTTATAATGTCATTAAGAGGTACTTCGGAGGCTACTGTTATCGAACACTCTTGGAAATAGTGTCGCAGCTTCCGGGATGCCATGAACACCGCGTATGCTATCTTTTGATAATGCGGGTACCGTGACTTGCATGGAGTTAGGACAGTGGACACGTAGTAAACTGGTTTTTGGAGAGGGAACTTGTGTCCGTCCGTTTCTCGTTCGACAATGAGCACCGCGCTTACAACTTGATGGGTTGCCGCGATGTATAATAGCATTGGTTCGCCCGTGTTGGGCGCGGCCAGGACCGGATTTGTTGCCAGTATGGCTTTGATTTCTTCGAGTCCGGCTATGGCGGCATCCGTCCACTCGAAGTGTTCGGTGCGCCGCAGGAGGGGATAAAGGGGTAATGCCTTTTCTCCTAAGCGGGTGATAAAGCGGCTTAGAGCCTCCACACATCCAGTCAATTTTTGTATTTGCTTGAGGTCTTTTGGGATATCCAATTGTGACAGAGCTCGGATCTTGGCTGGGTTTGCTTCAATTCCTCTACCGGATACGATGAAGCCCAAGAGCTTTCCGGCTGGTACGCCGAAAACGCATTTTTCCAGGTTGAGCTTAATGTCATATGCTCGGAGATTGTCGAATGCGAGCCTCAAGTCGTCTACTAGAGTTTCGACATGCTTGGATTTGATGACCACATCATCCACGTACGCTTCAACTGTTTTGCCGATCTGGTTGGCCAGACATGTCTGAATCATGCGCTGATATGTCGCACCGACGTTTTTGAGCCCGAAGGGCATCGTGTTGAAGCAGAATGGGCCGTATGGGGTGATGAATGCCGTTGCGGCTTGGTCTGACTCTGCCATCTTGATTTGGTGGTAACCAGAGTATGCGTCAAGGAAACACAATGAATCGTGTCCTGCAGTGGCGTCGATGATTTGATCAATGCGGGGGAGGGGGAAGGGATCCTTTGGGTAGGCTTTATTTAGGTCTTTGAAATCGACGCATAGGCGCCAGGATTTGTCCTTCTTTGGTACCATCACCAGGTTTGCTAGCCAGTCCGGATGTTTTATATCTCTGATGAATCCGGCTTCCAGTAGTTTTGCTAGCTCCTCTCCCATGGCTTGTCTCTTGGGTTCGGAGAAACGCCGAAGAGTCTGCTTAACGGGCTTGAATCCTTTTAGGATGTTCAGGCTGTGCTCGGCCAGCCTGCGTGGGATTCCTGGCATGTCTGAAGGGTGCCAGGCAAAAATGTTCCAATTTTCTCGTAGGAATTCTCTGAGTGCGGCGTCTACATCAGGTTTTAGTTGTGCCCCGATGGAGGCCGTTTTTGTAGTGTCCGTTGGATGGACTTGGAACTTGACTATTTCGTCTGCCGGCTTGAAGGAGGTGGACTTGGATCTTTTGTTGAGTATCACGTCGTCCCTGTCCACCGTGGAGCGCAACACAGTTAGTTCCTCGGCCGCCAGGGCTTTGGATAATGCCTCGAGTGCCAGTGCAGCTATCTTGTTTTCGGCGCAGAGCGCTGTGTACGGATCACTAGCAAGAGTGATGATTCCGTTGGGTTCGGGCATTTTGATCTTCATGTACCCGTAATGGGGTATAGCTTGAAAAATTGTGAATGCTTCTCGCCCTAACAGAGCGTGGTATCCGCTGCTGAACGGGCCACTTGAAATGTGACCTCCTCGGATCTATAATTATCCGGCGTGCCTAACACCACGTCCAGTGTGATTTTCCCTGAACAGCATGCTTCCCGGCTAGGGATTATTCCTCTAAAGGTTGTGTTGCTTCGCTCAATGCGGCTCCAGTCTATTTCCATTTTTCGCAGTGTTTCCTCATAGATGAGGTTCAATCCGCTGCCACCGTCCATGAGTACCTTTGTAAGCCGGAAGCCGTCCACTATCGGAATGAGGACCAGTGCAGCTGGTGCTCGGGCTGTCCGGAATTTAGGTTCGTCACTGGCATTAAAGGTAATAGCCGTGTCACTCCATGGGTTTATTGTTGCTACTTGGTAGACTTCGGTAAGGCTACAGAGTGTTCGTTTCCTCGCATTGTTTGATGCGAAAGTCTCGAAGACTGTTGACACCGTACTGGCGTTTCTGGGGTGGTGCTCTGCGGATTCTGGAGTTAGAAGATCCTCGCCACTTCTGGCCACCTGCCAGAGTATCCAACATGCTCTAAGGCTGTGAGTTGGTGTGACTTCCCCTGAACTATGAATTTTACAGGGTCCATTGAGCCATCCCTCCAGTACGGTCCCATACCCTATAGAGGGTTTTTGTTTTTTGCTGTTTGGCTTAGGTGCCTGGCGATAATGCGCCCTTTTGTTTCGGACTGGGATTGTATTCAGGGCCGGATTGTCCTAGAATTTAGTTTCGGTTTTCCGAACGCTTTCTGTCGCACAATACTTTTGTATTATGGATGTCAAGTCAGCGAAGCGTGTAATTTCGCTACGACTTATGGCGTTGAGGATTCCGATGTCCGTGCAATTGTTACAGAAGAATGAAATTGCGTCCTTCTCACGGCAGTCCTTTATCCTGTTCATAACCAGGAGGAATCTGGCCCAGTAGTGGTGTACTGTTTCCCCGGGCTCTTGCCGTATTTGGGATAGATCCCTTATATTTGGGTGGGCGGGTGGATTTAAATCCGGAACCTCGCCCGATCTAAGACTCAAGGGCCAAGAAATTTCCGAATTTGGAAGCTTGTTTTCTTGGACGTTATTCAATGAATCAGGCCTACTGCCTGACTTTAGGTTCAGGGCTTGGGCGACATCCTCCCCTCCGCAGATATCCGGCTTGGAGGGGTCGGGAATCCGGACACATCTGGTTCTTAGGATGGGCGAAGATTCGCCGCATTGTTCTTCCACCACTTCAACATGGTGGGTGACCTGGGGAGAGTCGATCTCTCTCTGATCGGGTTTAAGCCCAATCTGGCCGTAATCTGTAGCGATTCCCAGGGCGGTGATGCGATCCAAGAGCTCGTTTAGGGAAGAGAGCTCCATCGGATCTAACTGCTCGGCAAGTTCTGAGCTGATCTGGAGATTGCTTTCGATAACCCGAGAGGTCATCGCCGGCGCGGCGGCCAAACAGGCGGTCATCAAAAAACTGCCTAGCCGGAGAGTTTGGCCGACAGCCAAAGCTCCTTTAGCAACAGTGCCGTCTTTAAAGATGGGGTGCGACATCCTTCCTGTCGGTGACGACACAGAGGAACTCTCAATGAAAGCATCAATGTCGGTGTCAAAACCGGCGGATCTCGGGTAGGGGGTCCCGAACTATGCGTCTAGGCAGATGGTAACAGGAGACAAGGGACACGATGTTTTTACCTAGGTTCTGGCCCTCTCGGTGGAGGTAAAACCGTACTCCTGCTTGATTAATATTGATGATATGGATAGTACAAGAGTTGATCTACCACGAGATCAGAGAGGCTAAACCCTAGAAGCTAGCCTATGGTATGATTGTTGTTCATCCTACGGACTAAAACTCTCCGGTTTATATAGACACCAGAGAGGGCTAGGGTTACACAGAGTCGGTTACAATGGGAGGAGATCTTCATATCGTATCGCCAAGCTTGCCTTCCACGCCAAGGAAAGTCCCATCCAGACACGGGACGAAGTCTTTAATCTTGTATCTTCATAGTCCGGGAGTCCGGCCAAAGGTCATAGTCCGGCCATCCGGACACCCCCTAATCCGGGACTCCCTCAGTCTCCGTTTAACAAGAATGCCACCATTATGGATGTGCACAAGTTGATCCATTATGAAAATACATCCTACCACTAGGTGGTAGTTACCTCTACTCCCGTTGCCGTCAGATCTAGTCTCGAAGTGGGTATTGATAAACGGGTTTGGACTGTGAAGCTAGTTGGTTGTTTTCCTTTTTGAAATTAGATTTACTAGTCGTCCCTATTTTTGTGGCCATCGGGTGCCGATGTAAAACTACCTCCGATATATAGAGCCCTTCTCAAAAAAACAGTCGTCAACACCATGTTCGATAGGGGATGAGGAGACGTAGGTATTAATGTTAATTCTTGTTGTTTTTCATCCTATCCCACACGTACGCATACATGATTGATCAACCACTGATATGATCTCTCATATTGTAAGTTTGAGCCTTCGTTATGTTGCTTCTACTTGATCGATTCTCCGGCGACATGGACAAAGTACGTGTGTGTGTGCTTGTCCCAACTTATACGGAGGTTGTTTCCCAAATCTACGTGGGGACGTGGCGTGGGATTTTGAATGTAATTAGTTAATTAATTGGATGCTGAACGGGTTTGTTACGTTGATGTGAAGAACCAAACAAGGACCGTGGGGTGGGAGTATGTACTCCTAGGATATATATAGTACCACATGATAGTATATGAGACATGTGAGGTAACTACCACTAGGTGGTAGGATGTATTTTTCCTATATATATATATATATATGACTCCTCTTTTATACTTCCAAGAGTACATACTCCCATCCCTAGCTGGTGCAGTGTAACGGGTGGGATAGACACATCCATCGGTGCCAACTAACAACCAGAGGTACTACTTTGCATGCGTCCCTTATCATTGGAATTTTGGAACGAAGCCATGTTATCCAGGTTTTGAATTAATTGGAGTACGTGACGCCGTCTTTTTAGTTGGTTTGGTCCATGCAGTACATTTTATACCACATGGAAAGTAGTGTAGATGATACTCCTATTTTTCAGTGTCGAATTGTCCTGGAATAACTAGAGTATATACTGCTTTTTTGAGTGGAGAGTATATACTGCTTTTTTGTAGGAAAGATATACTGCTTTTTTATAGGAAAGGTATACTGCTTGTAGGTAGCTACTTTGAACAACAAGAAGGACATTTTGTATACTATACTCCAGATTATACTATAGGTAGCTACTTATAAAACAACAGTTTAGTTTAGTTTTATCACATCTTGTTTTGTTTTAAAAAAAAGTTCTATCACATCTACCATTTTCCTTATGTGAGTATAAACTTTTTTGTGTGTGAAGGAGACCATATTTTGACGTGACCATATTTGAATGAGTAGTATATACTATTATATTTTGTTGAGGGAAGAGGTGTCCTATATATATATATATATAGGTAAATTATATGGGATACTTATATATATAGGTGTCCCAAATGGTCATCCTATATGGCCATATAATTTACGGATTATTAGGAACAAGGCACGTCTAGATTGAAATTTTGTTGGATCTTCAAACAATACTCACGCTACATGCATATCTATCAAACAAAAGCCACGTGAAGCTTAGGGCATCTCCAGCCGCGTCCCCAACAGGCCCTCCCCAGGCGATTTTGCCGAGCCGGCGCCAAAAAAAGGCCCCAGTCGCGCCCCCAGAAGCCCGTTTTTCGCCGGCTCGGGCCAAAACTGGTGCCGGCGGACCCAGTCCGAACCCGGCGCCCTGGGGGGCGCTTGGGGAGCCGGCGCAAGCGAATAAGGCGCGTGGGCCCGCCCTGGAAGCGACCCGAGGGTCTTTCCCGCCGTTTCTTGACGCTTTTCCCTCGCATCTCTCCCGCTCGCTCGCCTTCCTCCCGCCATTCTATCCTTTCTCCCGCCAAACCCCCTCCCGCTCGCCGCGAAGAAGCACGCCATGCCGCCGAAGAAGTATGCCATGCCGCGCGCGGCGGCAACCGCGACTGGCGCCGTGATCCAGCCGAAGCAGAGGAAGCCGAGGGCGCCGCCATCGAAGCCACCGGGCCTGTCGAATGCCGAGTGGAGTGTGGAAGTTCAGCGGCGCGAAGCGGTCACCGCCGACAGGTGGAACAGGGCCATAGCCAAGAAGGCCCGCGACAACGCGGCGCGCGCGGCGGCGTCTTCCTCATCGGTCGACCAGGCGGGGATGAATCCACCGGTCGTCAGCCACGCCCAGTACGCGCCCTGGGGGCAGCAAGGCGCCGGATCTCCATGGGGTTCATCGTCGCCCGGCTACGCCGACGGCGACGCGCACGGTGGGTTCAACCCAAACGTGACATGGAGGCCGAGCTCGGCTACGTCTACGGCGACGACGCGCAGGAAGCCGAGGAGGAGGAGGAGGAGGAACCGGCTCCTGTTCCGACGAAGGGGCGCCAGAAGAAGAAGAAGCGGGCGGCTAGGTCAGGCGAACCGCGCATCAAGTGGACGTCCAAGGAGGAGGAATGCCTCGCCGAAGCATGGAAAGTCGTCTGCCTCGACCCGACCACCGGCGAGCAGAGCTTGGACACGTACTGGGACCGCATCAAGGCCGAGTTCGACGAGCGGAAGCTCGTCAAACCCTACTTCAAAGGCGTCTACATGCAGCACGGCTCCAAGGCGATGTCGAACCATTGGGGGCGTATTCAGTTGGCGTGCAACAAATGGCATGGAATCGTCGAGGAGGTCGCGGCTCCCTCGGAGAGCGGCGCCAGCATTGAGGATCAGGTACGCACGCTGTTCGCCCGCATATCTTCGTCCCATACGCCCGCCGCCCGCCAACTGTTTGTCTCTCCGCGCAGCTGCTGCGTATGTTCACCATGTATCGGGGCGACAACCAAGACGCCGACTTCAAGCACCTCCACGTCTACAAGCGCACTGACAAGTGCGAGAAGTGGGCGGAAGTCCGGCGTGCCCTCGACAAGGCCAAGGAGACATACAAGCCAGACGCGACGACTCCGGGCGCGTCAGAGGGACGGCCGGACGGCCACAAGTTGGCAAAGAAGGGGAAAAGCGCCGACGCAGCAAGCACGCGGGTGCATGAGTCCATCGAGCATTGCCTCGCCGGCGCCCAGGCCCAGGCCGTCCTACGCGAAGAGAAGACCGAGGCGCGGTGGTCGTCGCTAATGAAGAACAACGCCATCAAGCTCGACCTGCTCCGGACGAACGTCGCCGCGAAGAAGAGGAACACCGACATGGCTTTTCTGATGAGCGGGGCGGACATGCTCCAGAGCAACGACGAGAAGCTCAAGGCGTGGTAACTGGTGCAGCGCGGCCTCATCCTGAACGAGCTGCCGACGGCAACGCCGACGACGCCGATGACGCCCACGACCACACGGACGCCAAGCCCGGACGGCGCCTCTACATCGCCGCCCAGCAGTGCCGAAGCCGCGCCGACGCAGCCCTGCGACGAAGCAGGTCCGACACCGACGAGCCCGCGCACGCCGACTCCGCCAATGCCTGGAGCCGACCAAGCCGAGTGAATCGTTGCGCACGGCGGCCCTCTGTTTTTTGTAACGCCAGACTACGTCCGATCGCCGGATTTGCGGCGTCTTTTGAGAGCGGGGACGACCAAGTTTGAATTTCCCGCATCCTGAGGCCGGCGCGTGGGGGCGTGACTGGGAGCTAGGTCGCCCCCAGGGGCCGAACTAGCGGCGGCATGCCCCCAGACCGCTCTATTTAGGCACCCTGGAGGGCCGAACGGCTGGAGATGCCCTTAGCTGATGCGTTTCGGCTGCACGGCGGCGGCCGGCGGCGACCGATGAGATTCAATACTTTTTACTCTCTAAGATATACATTTTTTTACTCATGCAGCGACGCTCCTGATCGCCGATAGTCGGTAGCACTTAGATAACTGGGACGACTAAATCGGCCCATCTCATTGGAGACATATACACGTGGTCACCCATGCACGCATCACTCCTTCCATGCATGCACGTGTGAGTAGCAATCATCTGATTATCCTCAATTTCAGATCCAGGTATTTTGCTTGGTTTCGTTGCGTTCTTGATTCAAGGATCAAGTTTCATCGTCATCTAGTTATCTTTGAACTGATCATCAACATGTAACCGGATCAGCGGAGGCTTGACAGTGTAGATGAGAAGCGAGCGCTGGCAGTCGGACATCGTCGTCACGCAACGGCGTGGCCGGCGGCAGACGGCAACATGGCAAACTGCGACTCGGCGGCGAAGATGGGAAGCGGCCATCTTCAGCTGGACGTCCGAGGACACCCTCACGTACTGCCACAAGTGACAGGCGGCGGCTTGACGGCAGCAATGTGTATCCATACTACGATCGATGCATTGTACTCCTATAGGAAATTATATGTACAGGTAGCAGACTATCTTTTTTGTTATTGGAACTATGTTTGATGGATACAAATATTCGTTTTTTTAACGTATACTTTCTGGATATACTCTGCTTCTCATGATTGTATATATTTATTTGTTGTTAGTATATTTCCCGTAGTACTAACTCTGAAAATTGTATACTACTCCGAATTTTTGAAGATCATTTCCATGTACAAAACATCATTTTCTTAATGGAGTGAGAGTATATAATCAGTTTGTACCTAAATAATATACGTCTTACCTCGCATAATGCATGAAGTATATACCCACCAAAATGTACATACCCACCAAAATGTACATACCCTTACATCAACTTGTCAGTATATACCTAATCATAATATATACCCTTTCGGCAAAAGAGAACATAGTATATTTCCCTCAACAAAATATAATAGTATATACTACTCCTTCAAATATGGTCACGTCAAAATATGGTCTCCTTCACACAAAAAAAGTTTATACTCACGTAAGGAAAATGGTAGATGTGATAGAACTTTTTTTTAAAACAAAACAAGATGTGATAAAACTAAACTAAACTGTTGTTTAATAAGTATCTACGTATAGTATAATCTGGAGTATAGTATACAAAATGTCCTTCTTTTTGTTCAAAGTAGCTACCTACAAGCAGTATACCTTTCCTATAAAAAAGCAGTATATCTTTCCTATAAAAAAGCAGTATATACTCTCCACTCAAAAAAGCAGTATATACTCTAGTTATTCCAGGACAATTAGACACTGAAAAATAGGAGTATCATCTACACTACTTTCCATGTGGTATAAAATGTACTGCATGGACCAAACCAACTAAAAAGACGGCGTCACGTACTCCAATTAATTCAAAACCTGGCTAACATGGCTTCGTTCCAAAATTCCAGGGATAAGGGACGCATGCTAAGTAGTACCTTTGGTTGTTAGTTGGCGCCGATGGATGTGTCTATCCCACCCGTTACACTGCACCAACTAGGGATGGGAGTATGTACTCTTGGGAGTATAAAAGAGGAGTCCTATCAGAATCTTTCCAACACATAGTGCTTGCCAAAGGATAAAGTGTAAAAAAGAAAGTTGAAGATCACCATGACTCTTGTATAAGGGAAGAAGGTAAAAATAAAAGATAGGCCCTTCGTAGAAGGAAGCAGAGGTTGTCATGCGCTTTTATAGTTGGATTCACAAAATCTTAATGCAAAATCTTAATGCGTGATAGGGACCTTTATTATACAGTCTGTCACTTTTATTTCCTCCATATCACAAGCTAGTATAAACCTTATTTTCTCCACACTAACAGATCATATGTATTTAGAGAGAAATTTTTATTGCTTGCACCGATGACAACTTACTTGAAGGATCTTACTCAATCCATAGGTAGGTATGATGCACTCTCATGGCAAAACTGGGTTTAGGGATATTTGGAAGCACAAGTACGATCTCTACTTGGTGCAAAGGATTTGGCTAGCATGAGGGGGAAAGGCAAGCTCAACATGTTGGATGATCCATGACAATATAATTTATTTCGGATATAAGAAAACATAACCCATTATGTTGTATTTCTTGTCCAACATTAACTTTTTAGCATGTCATATTTTAATGAGTGCTCACAATCATAAAAGATGTCCAAGATAGTATATTTATATGTGAAAACCTCTCTTTCTTTATCACTTCCTATGAATTGCAACGATGACCAAAACTATGTTTGTCAACTCTCAAATTTTTTTATTCATCATACTCTTTATATGTGAAGTCATTACTTCCCATAAGATCAATATGATCTTTTTATTTTCTTTTTATTCTTTCTTTTATTCCCTCAAGATCATAGCAAGATAGCAAAGCCCTGAACTCAAAACTAATCTTTATTATATATAGCTAACAAACTCGATTACATAGATAGGGATCAAAACAAAACTCAAAGCTATCAAACTAAAACTTTATTCTACTAGATGAAGATATAACCAAAAGGACCGAACTACGAAAAATGGTAAAGATAGAAGTGTGATGGTGATACGATATAGAGGAACCTCCCCCAAGCTTAATTGGCAGTTGCCAAGGGGAGTGCCCATGCTCATGTATTTATGTCTCTTTCTTCGGAGGTGGTGATGGTGGGGTTGTTGATGATGTAGGCTTCTTCCTTAATTTTCACTTGAGGATAGAATTTTCCTCCCTTAAGTCATCAATCTCCTGCTAAAGGCTTAGTATCTTATTGCATAGTTCCTGTTTGTTCTCCGGCAAGAGACGCAAAGGGATAAACTCGATCTTAGGTTTCTTTGATCTATTAGGGAAGATTGATTTTTTAAACTCCACATGCATGTCCCCAGGTTGAGGTAGTGGGACTTCATCTTCATCTGAGGTTGTCTCCTCCTTTCCCTTAGGATCATAGTCTTCTTCTTCCTTTGTGGTCCAACCACAATGCTCCAAGTCCCCATAGACCTTGGGGTCTGCAAGGTAATCAGCCACATAGCTTTCTCCCTTCGAATCCTGGGATGACATATTGCTCTAAATCTGCTGCAGAAACAGCTCAAAACAAAAACAGACGGTTTCGTCGTGGTACGGTGGTCAAACCCTTCGGGAGATTATATAATGAATGTTTACCAACAAAAGGAAGTATCGTCCAAGAAAACAGAGTCTGGAGGGCACACGAGGTGTCCACGAGGCAGGGGGCGCGCCCAGGGGGGTAGGGCGAGCCTCCACAATCGTGGATGCCTCGTGTCTCTTTTGGACTACTTATTTTCCTAATTTTTGAAATATTCCAAAACAGAGAAAAAAAATGCTATTTGAGCAGTTTGGAGTCGGTTTACTTACCGTACCACATACCTATTCCTTTTCGGAGTCTGAAACGTTCTAGAAAGTGTCCCTTATATACTCCTCCGGGGTTACGGTATCAATAACATTGGTTTCAACATTTACAGAATTACCTGAGATATAATGTTTGATTGTTTGACCGTTCACCACCTTCGGATATGTGCCTTCGGCGTTGTTGATTTTGATGGCACCGGAACGATAGACCTCCTGATAATGTAAGGAGCTTCCCATTTAGAGAGAAGTTTTCTTGCAAAAAATCTTAAACTAGAGTTGTAAAGCAAAACATAATCACCTACATTAAACGCACGCTTTTGTACCATTTTGTCATGCCATCTTTTAACTTTTTCTTTAAACAATTTGGCATTCTCATAGGCCTGGGTTCTCCATTCATCAAGTGAGCTAATATCAAATAGCCTCTTCTCACTGGCAAGTTTGAAATCATAAATGACCTCTTTAATGGCCCAATATGCCTTAGGTTCTAGTTTGATAGGTAAGTGACATGCTTTTCCATAAACCATTTTATACGGATACATACCCATAGGGTTTTTATATGCAGTTCTATAGTCCCACAATGCATCATCAAGTTTCTTGGACCAATTCTTTCTAGATCTATTAACATTTTTTTGCAAGATCAATTTAATCTCTCTATTACTCGATTCTACTTGACCACTAGACCGTGGATGGTATGGATATGCAATTCTATGATTAACATCATACTTAGCAAACATTTTATGAAAAGCACCATGAATAAAATGTGAACCACCATCAGTCATCGAGTATCTATATCATTTTTGGGACTAACCTACTAACCGGAGGCCCAACCTGAATTGCTATTTTTTTGCCTATTTCGGTGTTTTGAAGAAAAGGAATATCAAACGGAGTACAAACGGAATGAAACCTTCGGGAGCGATCTTTTTGGAACAAACGTGATCCAGGGGACTTGGAGTGGACGCCAAGCAACAGAGGAGGCAGCCACGAGGGTTCCCGGCGCGCCCCCTAGGGGTGGGCGCGTCCCCCAACCTTGTGGGTCCCTCGAGCATCCACCGACCTACTTCTTCCTCCTATATATACCTATGTACCCCGAAAACATCCAGGAGCACCACGAAAACCTAATTCCACCGCCGCAACCTTTTATATCCGTGAGATCCCATCTTGGAGCCTTCGCCAGCGCTCCACCGGAGGGGGAATCGACCATGGAGGGCCTCTACATCATATCCAACGCCTCTCCGATGAGTTGTGAGTAGTTTACCACAGACCTTCGGGTCCATAGTTATTAGCTAGATGGCTTCTTCTCTCTCTTTGAATCTCAATACAAAGTTCTCCTTGATCTTCTTGGAGATCTATTCAATGTAACTCTTTTTGCGGTGTGTTTGTCGAGATCCTACGAATTGTGGGTTTATGATCAAGTTTATCTATGAGAAATATTTGAATCTCCTCTGAATTCTTTTATGTGTGATTAAGTTATCTTTGCAAGTCTCTTCAAATTATCAATTTGGTTAGGCCTACTAGATTGATCTTTGTTGCAATTGGAGAAGTGCTTATCTTTGGGTTGAATCTTGCGGTGTCCTTTCCTAGTGATAGCAGGGGCAGTAAGGCACGTATAGTATTGTTGCCATCAAGGATAAAAAGATGGGGTTTATATCATATTGCATGAGTTTATCCGTCTACATCATGTCATCTTTCTTAATGCGTTACACTGTTCTTTATGAACTTAGTACTCTAAATGTAGGCAGGAGTCGGTCGATGTGTGGAGTAATAGTAGTAGATGCAGTCAGGAGTCGATCTACTTGTCACGGACGTGATGCCTATATACACGATCATGCCTAGATAATCGCATAACTATGCGCTTTTCTATCAATTGCTAGACAGTAATTTGTTCACCCACCATAATACTTATGATATCTTGAGAGAAGCCTGTAGTGAAACCTATGGCCCCCGGGTCTATCTTTTATCATATAAGTTTTCCATCTACTTTTATTTGCATATTTTACTTTCCAATCTATATCATAAAAATACCAAAAATATTTATCTGATCATATTATCTTTCCAATCAGATCTCACTTTCGCAAGTGGACGTGAAGGGATTGTCAACCCCTTTATTGCATTGGTTGCGAGGTTCTAGTTTGTTTGTATAGGTGCATGGGACTTTTGAGGAGCCTCCTACTTGATTTATACCTTGGTTCTCAAAACTGAGGGAAATACTTACTCTACTTTGCTGCATCACCCTTTCCTCTTCAAGGAAAACCAACGCAAGCTCAAGACGTAGCAAGAAGGATTTCTGGCACCGTTGCCACGGAGGTCTTCGCTCAACTCAAGACATACCAAGTACCCATCACAAACTCATCTCCCTCGCATTACATTATTTGCCATTTGCCTCTCAATTTCCGCTCCCCCACTTCACCCTTGTCGTTTTATTCGCCCTCCTTCCGTTTGATCTTGTGTTACCATGTACCTTCTTTTTGCTTGCATCTTCGCTTGCTAAAAGTTTATGGATCCTCATCCACTTGCTAATCTCTTTAAGAGATCCAATTATTATGAACCTATTGCTAGTGAGTTGAGTGCACTAGATTATCTTTATGAGGTTTTGCTTGAAATCCGTGAATCTAAAAATTGTGATGAAGTGCTTTATGAAGAGATTCACAATAGCTCCTTGAATAAAAATCATGATTGCAATGATTTTACTATAAATTCTCTGGATGTCAATTGTGCTAATAATATGCAAAACTCTAAGCTTGGGGATGCTAGTTTTGCTATGTCTACTACTTGTTGCAATGATCATGATTGGGGTTATCTTCTTATGATCTTGAAAATTTGTTTAAGTCTCATGATGAATATGAGATTGATAATAGTGTTTGCAATAATATTTAAAGTGGGTTTGGAAGAGTGTCAACTTTAGATCCCACATATTTGGAGAATTTTCAAACTTATGAAATTTTTGATAAAAGTGGGTTTGGAGAGGTCATGACATTAGTTAATGCTAATCCCACTATTTTGGAAGAGTGTCAACTTCGAATGCATGTGGATCGTGTTGAAAATATTTTATGTGATAGCTATTTTGTTGAATTTGCTTATGATCCCACATGTAACTATTATTAGAGAGGAAAATATGGTTGTAGAAATTTTCATGTTATTGAATTACCTCTCATTATGTTGAGATTGCTATTGTTTCTCTCCGCTTCCTAGCATATGCTAGTTTTTGCTTGCTCTGATAATTTGTTTGTCTAGAAGATGCATATGCGTAGGAAGTATGTTAGAGTTAGATGTGTTTGTCACATTTTTCATGATGCTCTCTTTGCGCTTCACTTCTTGTCTTTCGTGTGAGCATCATCGAAATCTCAATGCCTAGCTAGGGGCGTTAAACGATAGCGCTTGTTGGGAGGCAACCCAATTTTATTTTTGTATCTTGCTTGTTGCTTCTGTTTAGTAATAAATATTTCATCTATCTTCTTTTTAGATGTGTTTTCATGTTTTAATTAGTGTTTGTGACAAGTAGAACCTATAGGATAACCTACGGTGATAGTTAATTTGATTCTGCTGAAAAACAGAAACTTTGCACGCACGAAAATAATTTTAGTAATTCACAGAAATGTGATTTTGCGTTGATTGTTTCTGCTGTAGATCAATAGACAAATTTACCAGGACTTTCTATTTTGGTAGGAGTTTTATAGTTACAGAAGTATTCGATAGTTAAAGATTTCTACATACTGTTCTCCTTTTAACAGATTCTGTTTTTCGTGTGTTGTTTGCTTATTTTGATGCATCTATGGCTAGTATCAAGGGGTATGAACCATAGAGAAGTTGGAATACAGTAGGTTTAACACTAATATTAATAAAGAATGAGTTCATTACAGGACCTGATGTGTTGGTTTTTCTTTCTTGCACTAACGGAGCTTATGAGATTTCCTGTTGAGTTTTGTGTTGTGAAGTTTTCAAGTATTGGGTAAAGATCTGATGGATTATGGAATAAGGAGTGGCAAGATCCTAAGCTTGGGGATGCCCATGTCACCCCAAGATATTCAAGGAAAACCAAAAGCCTAATATTGGGGATGCCCAGGAAGGCATCCCCTCTTTCATCTTCGTCTATCGGTAACTTTACTTGGAGATATATTTTTATTCGCCACATGATATGTGTTTTGCTTGGAGCGTCTTGTATGATATTAGTCTTTGATTTTTAGTTTACCACAATCTTCCTTGCTGTACACACCTTTTGGGACAAGCCCACTTGATTTAGAATTTACTAGAATACTCTATGTGCTTCACTTATATCTTTTAGAGCACGACGGTGGCTTAATTTTGTAGAAATTGTTGATCTCTCATGCTTCACTTAAATTATTTTGAGAGTCTTTTAGAACAGCATGGTATTTGCTATGGTTATAAAATTGGTCCTAGAATGATGGGCATCCAAGTTGGGTATAATAAAAACTATCATAGAAAGTGAATTGGATGCTATGATCAATTTGATACTTGATAATTGTTTTGAGATATTATGATGGTGATATTAGAGTCATGCTAGTTGGGAAATTGTGAATTTAAAGAATACTTGTGTTGAAGTTTGTGATTCCCGTAGCATGCATGTATGGTGAACCGCTTTGTGATGAAGTTGGAGCACAATTTTATTTATTGATTGTCTTCCTTATGAGTGGCGGTCGGGGACGAGCGATGGTCTTTTCCTACCAATCTATCCCCCTAGGAGCATGCGCGTAGTGCTTTGTTTTCAATGGCTTGTAGATTTTGGCAATAAGTATATGAGTTCTTTATGACTAATGTTGAGTCCATGGATTATACGCACTCTCACCCTTCCACGATTGCTAGCCTCTCTTGTGCCGCGCATCTTTCACCGGTACCATACACCCACCATATACCTTCCTCAAAACAGCCACCATACCTACCTATTATGGCATTTCCATAGCCATTCTGAGATATATTGCCATGCAACATTCCACCGTTCCGTTTATTATGACACACATCATCATTGTCATATTGCTTTTGCATGATCATGTAGTTGACATTGTATTTGTGGCAAGGCCACCTTCATAATTTTCCATACATGTCACTCTTGATTCATTGCATATCCCGTTACACTGTCGGAGGCATTCATATCGAGTCATATCTTGTTCTAAGTATCGAGTTGTAATCTTGAGTTGTAAGTAAATAAAAGTGTGATGATCTTCATTATTAGAGCATTGTCCCAAGTGAGGAAAGGATGATGGAGACTATGATTCCCCACAAGTCGGGATGATACTTCGGACTTTATAAAAAACAGGCCAAAGAGCCCACCAAATAAAAAAAGAGAAAGGCCAAAAAAAAGAGAAAGGCCAAATAAAAAATGAGAGAAAAAGAGAGAAGGGACAATGCCACTATCCTTTTTACCACACTTGTGCTTCAAAGTAGCACCATGATCTTCATGATAGAGAGTCTTCTATGTTGTCACTTTCATATACTAGTGGGAATTTTTCATTATAGAACTTGGCTTGTATATTCCAATGATGGGCTTCCTCAAAATGCCCTAGGTCTTTGTGAAAAAGCGAGTTGGATGCACACCCACTTAGTTTCTTTTGTTGTGCTTTCATACATTTATAGCTCTAGTGCATCCGTTGCATGGCAATCCGTACTCACTCACATTGATATCTATTAATGGGCATCTCCATAGCCCGTTGATACGCCTAGTTGATTGGAGACTATCTTCCTTTTTTTGCCTTCTCCACAACCACCATTCTATTCCACATATAGTGCTATGTCCATGGCTGAGGCTCATGTATTGCGTGAAAGTTGAAAAAGTTTGAGATTACTAAAGTATGAAACAATTGCTTGGCTTGTCATCGGGGTTGTGAATGATTAAATACTTTGTGTGATGAAGATAGAGCAACAGCTAGACTATATGATTTTGTAGGGATAACTTTCTTTAGCCATGTTATTTTGAGAAGACATGATTGCTTAGTTAGTATGCTTGAAGTATTACTATTTCTTATGTCAATATGAACTTTTATTTTGAATCATTTGGATCTGAACATTCATGCCACAACAAAGAAAATTACATTAAGAATTATGCTAGGTAGCATTCCACATCAAAAATTCTGTTTTTATCATTTACCTACTCGAGGATGAGCAGGAATTAAGCTTGGGGATGCTTGATATGTCTCCAACATATCTATAATTTTTTATTGTTTCATGCTATTATATTACCCGTTTTGGACGTTTATGGGTTTTAATTTACACTTTTATATCATTTTTGGGACTAACCTACTAACCGGAGGCCCAACCCGAATTGCTGTTTTTTTGGCTATTTCAGTGTTTTGAAGAAAAGGAATATCAAACAGAGTCCAAACGGAATGAAACCTTCGGGAGCGATCTTTTTGGAACAAACATGATCCAGGGGACTTGGAGTGGACATCAAGCAAAAGAGGAGGCGGCCACAAGGGTACCAGGTGCACCCCCACCCTCGTGGGCCCCTTGAGCGTCCACCGACCTACTTCTTCCTCCTATATATACCTACGTACCCCGAAAACATCCAGGAGCACCACGAAAGCCTAATTCCACCGCCACAACCTTCTGTATCCGCGAGATGCCATCTTGGAGCCTTCGCCGGTGCTCCACCGGAGGGGGAATCGACCATGGAGGGCCTCTACATCATCTCCAAGGCCTCTACGATGAGTTGTGAGTAGTTTACCATAGACCTTCGGGTCCACAGTTATTAGCTAGATGGCTTATTCTCTCTCTTTGAATCTCAATACAAAGTTCTCCTCGATCTTATTCAAGGTCTATTCGATGTAACTCTTTTTGCGGTGTGTTTGTCGAGATCCGATGAATTGTGGGTTTATGATCAAGTTTATCTATGAGAAATATTTGAATCTCCTCTGAATTCTATTATGTGTGATTAAGTTATCTTTGCAAGTCTCTACGAATTATCAGTTTGGTTTGGCCTACTAGATTGATCTTCCTTGCAATGGGAGAAGTGCTTAGCTTTGGGTTCAATCTTGCGGTGTCCTTTCCCAGTGACATCAGGGGTAGCAAGGCATGTATTGTATTATTGCATTGAGGATAAAAAGATGGGGTTTATATCATATTGCATGAGTTTATCCCTCTACACCATGTCATATTTCTTAATGCGTTACTCTGTTCTTTATGAACTTAATACTCTAGATGGAGGCAAGAGTTGGTCGATATGTGGAGTAATAGTAGTAGATGCAGCCAAGAGTAGATCTACTTGTCAATGACGTGATGCCTATATACATGATCACGCCTAGATAATCTCATAACTATGCGCTTTTCTGTCAATTGCTTGACAATAATATGTTCACCCACCGTAATACTTATGCTATCTTGAGAGAAGCCACTAGTGAAACCTATGGCCCCCGGGTCTATCTTTTATCATATAAGTTTTCCATCTACTTTTATTTGCATATTTTACTTTCCAATCTATATGATGAAAATACCAAAAATATTTATCTTATCATATTATTTCTATCAGATCTCACTTTTGCAAGTGGCCATGAAGGGATTGACAACCCCTTTATTGCGTTGGTTGCGAGGTTCTTGTTTGTTTGTGTAGGTGCGTGGGAATTTTGAGGAGCCTCCTACTGGATTGATACCTTGGTTCTCAAAAACTAAGGGAAATACTTACGCTACTTTGCTGCATTACCCTTTCCTCTTCAAGGAAAACCAACGCAAGCTCAAGACGTAGCATCCGCCGTTGTCATCGTCGCCACTGGGACCACCATTGGAGCCACGGTGATTGCCATTGGAACCGCTGGATGTCCTCTCTATATGTGTCATCGTGGAGGTGCTTATTGTGTCGTGTGACGCGAGAGATGAAGGTAAATGGCTGTAGGAATAAAGGGGGTCGGGCGGCCTGGATTCTCGGCGCGTCCCCATGGCAGTTTTTGCATCGGGTAACTACATTGTGGAGCCGTCCCCGGCACAACCGCATGCACACGAACATGCATGATCGTGCGTCGGCCCCAAACACTAGCAGAGCGCGTGGAGGGACAAGGGCAGAGCACCCAGAGGGACGCGAGAGGGAAGAGCGCGTGCGGCGGGACGCGAGCAGAGCGTGCCACGACCGCCTCAACCGCAAGCAACCACACGCATAGAGCAGTTGAACACGCAGGAAATGGTCGCCGACAAGCCGACCGACACTTACGGCGCTGCGTAGAGAGCGGCCGTGTGGTACTACCTCCGTCTTGGTCTATAGTCCCCTTTATATTATGTGCCATACTTTGCCCTCAAATTTAACCAACAAAATGTTAATGCATGTTATAAAAATTATATAATTGGAAACCATGTTCAAATACGAATCCAACTGTATAATCTTTGGCGACATGCATTCGTATTTTATTAGTTAAATCATACTTATAAACCAGGATGGGTGTATAGTAGGTAATTCAATCGCAAACATTATTTTTATTAACCGTATGTGTACCTGGCCTTTCGTCCTCCTCTCGCACGTCTTGTCACCCCGCTGCCAAAGATGACTTACAACGCAAGCTTGCGCAGCGCGCGGGAGCATTCTTTTGGCCAAACGGTGGTGCCAATGAATCGTCGATGAGACCGTTCCTGCGCAACTTCACAGGTTCCCGTGCAAGCTTCCCGCTTGACTGGGTGTAATCCCCCAAAATCCAATGCTTACCGGCCTGCTATAAAAACCCTCATGACCGGTGAGTCCCGCGTCACATTTTCCCCTCCCTCTCTATAGCTAATCTCGTATGCTTCTCCCACAATCGCCAATGGCACCGGTCCGTCGTGGTAGCTCAGCCACTCCGCCATCATTAGACGACAGCTCAAGCTGGGAGGCTACACCATGGCGGCAGCGCAGTCCCCGGCGTATAGGGCTGGACCAAAAGCTCGTAGCTCGCGAGCTTAACGAGCGCTCGATAGTTCGGCTCGTTAAGCTCGTAGCTCGCTTCTTAATGAACAGAGCCAATCATTGATTTTAGCTTGTTAAGCTTAATGAGCTTAATGAGCGAGCTAACAAGTTTCACGAGTAGCTCGTTAAGCTCGTTAGTAACAACACAACACATATTTTCATATTACGTGACAAACTTTTTGTAGCACCTCAACCCATCTATTTAATCTAATCGACATATAAGGCAACAAACTACTTTATTTCTTCTTGTAGTCACCATATTTCATCTTGAAAACCATACATACACATTCATCATGTATATCGTAACACATTATAATCTATTAACGAGCGCTCGCGAGCGCTCACGAGCTTAACGAGCTTCAAATGAGCCGAGCCGAGCAGGGTCTTCTGCTCGTTAATCTTAACGAGCTTAACAAGCCGAGCCTTAATGAGCACGAGCTTAACGAGTACGAGCTTAACGAGCCGAGCTGCTCGTTAGTCCAGCCCTACGCTGGCGTAGTGTAGTGCGCGTGGCGTCCCGGTTGGGTTTGCACGAAACACTCACCACACGCTCTGCCGCCGGTGCCCGTCGGCAGCTGTTGCCGGCCGCCGTTGTTGCCACACCACCGTCAAAAGCCAGGGCCATCGCCCGCATATCTTCGTCCCATACGCCCGCCGCCCGCCAACTGTTTGTCTCTCCGCGCAGCTGCTGCGTATGTTCACCATGTATCGGGGCGACAACCAAGACGCCGACTTCAAGCACCTCCACGTCTACAAGCGCACTGACAAGTGCGAGAAGTGGGCGGAAGTCCGGCGTGCCCTCGACAAGGCCAAGGAGACATACAAGCCAGACGCGACGACTCCGGGCGCGTCAGAGGGACGGCCGGACGGCCACAAGTTGGCAAAGAAGGGGAAAAGCGCCGACGCAGCAAGCACGCGGGTGCATGAGTCCATCGAGCATTGCCTCGCCGGCGCCCAGGCCCGGGCCGTCCTACGCGAAGAGAAGACCGAGGCGCGGTGGTCGTCGCTAATGAAGAACAACGCCATCAAGCTCGACCTGCTCCGGACGAACGTCGCCGCGAAGAAGAGGAACACCGACATGGCTTTTCTGATGAGCGGGGCGGACATGCTCCAGAGCAACGACGAGAAGCTCAAGGCGTGGTAACTGGTGCAGCGCGGCCTCATCCTGAACGAGCTGCCGACGGCAACGCCGACGACGCCGATGACGCCCACGACCACACGGACGCCAAGCCCGGACGGCGCCTCTACATCGCCGCCCAGCAGTGCCGAAGCCGCGCCGACGCAGCCCTGCGACGAAGCAGGTCCGACACCGACGAGCCCGCGCACGCCGACTCCGCCAATGCCTGGAGCCGACCAAGCCGAGTGAATCGTTGCGCACGGCGGCCCTCTGTTTTTTGTAACGCCAGACTACGTCCGATCGCCGGATTTGCGGCGTCTTTTGAGAGCGGGGACGACCAAGTTTGAATTTCCCGCATCCTGAGGCCGGCGCGTGGGGGCGTGACTGGGAGCTAGGTCGCCCCCAGGGGCCGAACTAGCGCCGGCATGCCCCCAGACCGCTCTATTTAGGCACCCTGGAGGGCCGAACGGCTGGAGATGCCCTTAGCTGATGCGTTTCGGCTGCACGGCGGCGGCCGGCGGCGACCGATGAGATTCAATACTTTTACTCTCTAAGATATACATTTTTTTACTCATGCAGCGACGCTCCTGATTGCCGATAGTCGGTAGCACTTAGATAACTGGGACGACTAAATCGGCCCATCTCATTGGAGACATATACACGTGGTCACCCATGCACGCATCACTCCTTCCATGCATGCACGTGTGAGTAGCAATCATCTGATTATCCTCAATTTCAGATCCAGGTATTTTGCTTGGTTTCGTTGCGTTCTTGATTCAAGGATCAAGTTTCATCGTCATCTAGTTATCTTTGAACTGATCATCAACATGTAACCGGATCAGCGGAGGCTTGACAGTGTAGATGAGAAGCGAGCGCTGGCAGTCGGACATCGTCGTCACGCAACGGCGTGGCCGGCGGCAGACGGCAACATGGCAAACTGCGACTCGGCGGCGAAGATGGGAAGCGGCCATCTTCAGCTGGACGTCCGAGGACACCCTCACGTACTGCCACAAGTGACAGGCGGCGGCTTGACGGCAGCAATGTGTATCCATACTACGATCGATGCATTGTACTCCTATAGGAAATTATATGTACAGGTAGCAGACTATCTTTTTTGTTATTGGAACTATGTTTGATGGATACAAATATTCGTTTTTTTAATGTATACTTTCTGGATATACTCTGCTTCTCATGATTGTATATATTTATTTGTTGTTAGTATATTTCCCGTAGTACTAACTCTGAAAATTGTATACTACTCCGAATTTTTGAAGATCATTTCCATGTACAAAACATCATTTTCTTAATGGAGTGAGAGTATATAATCAGTTTGTACCTAAATAATATACGTCTTACCTCGCATAATGCATGAAGTATATACCCACCAAAATGTACATACCCACCAAAATGTACATACCCTTAAATCAACTTGTCAGTATATACCTAATCATAATATATACCCTTTCGGCAAAAGAGAACATAGTATATTTCCCTCAACAAAATATAATAGTATATACTACTCCTTCAAATATGGTCACGTCAAAATATGGTCTCCTTCACACAAAAAAAAGTTTATACTCACGTAAGGAAAATGGTAGATGTGATAGAACTTTTTTTTAAAACAAAACAAGATGTGATAAAACTAAACTAAACTGTTGTTTAATAAGTATCTACGTATAGTATAATCTAGAGTATAGTATACAAAATGTCCTTCTTTTTGTTCAAAGTAGCTACCTACAAGCAGTATACCTTTCCTATAAAAAAGCAGTATATCTTTCCTATAAAAAAGCAGTATATACTCTCCACTCAAAAAAGCAGTATATACTCTAGTTATTCCAGGACAATTAGACACTGAAAAATAGGAGTATCATCTACACTACTTTCCATGTGGTATAAAATGTACTGCATGGACCAAACCAACTAAAAAGACGGCGTCACGTACTCCAATTAATTCAAAACCTGGCTAACATGGCTTCGTTCCAAAATTCCAGGGATAAGGGACGCATGCTAAGTAGTACCTCTGGTTGTTAGTTGGCGCCGATGGATGTGTCTATCCCACCCGTTACACTGCACCAACTAGGGATGGGAGTATGTACTCTTGGGAGTATAAAAGAGGAGTCCTATCAGAATCTTTCCAACACATAGTGCTTGCCAAAGGATAAAGTGTAAAAAAGAAAGTTGAAGATCACCATGACTCTTGTATAAGGGAAGAAGGTAAAAATAAAAGATAGGCCCTTCGTAGAAGGAAGCAGAGGTTGTCATGCGGTTTTATAGTTGGATTCACAAAATCTTAATGCAAAATCTTAATGCGTGATAGGGACCTTTATTATACAGTCTGTCGCTTTTATTTCCTCCATATCACAAGCTAGTATAAACCTTATTTTCTCCACACTAACAGATCATATGTATTTAGAGAGAAATTTTTATTGCTTGCACCGATGACAACTTACTTGAAGGATCTTACTCAATCCATAGGTAGGTATGATGCACTCTCATGGCAAAACTGGGTTTAGGGATATTTGGAAGCACAAGTACGATCTCTACTTGGTGCAAAGGATTTGGCTAGCATGAGGGGGAAAGGCAAGCTCAACATGTTGGATGATCCATGACAATATAATTTATTTCGGATATAAGAAAACATAACCCATTATGTTGTATTTCTTGTCCAACATTAACTTTTTAGCATGTCATATTTTAATGAGTGCTCACAATCATAAAAGATGTCCAAGATAGTATATTTATATGTGAAAACCTCTCTTTCTTTATCACTTCCTATGAATTGCAACGATGACCAAAACTATGTTTGTCAACTCTCAAATTTTTTTATTCATCATACTCTTTATATGTGAAGTCATTACTTCCCATAAGATCAATATGATCTTTTTATTTTCTTTTTATTCTTTCTTTTATTCCCTCAAGATCATAGCAAGATAGCAAAGCCCTGAACTCAAAACTAATCTTTATTATATATAGCTAACAAACTCGATTACATAGATAGGGATCAAAACAAAACTCAAAGCTATCAAACTAAAACTTTATTCTACTAGATGAAGATATAACCAAAAGGACCGAACTACGAAAAATGGTAAAGATAGAAGTGTGATGGTGATACGATATAGAGGAACCTCCCCCAAGCTTAATTGGCAGTTGCCAAGGGGAGTGCCCATGCTCATGTATTTATGTCTCTTTCTTCGGAGGTGGTGATGGTGGGGTTGTTGATGATGTAGGCTTCTTCCTTAATTTTCACTTGAGGATAGAATTTTCCTCCCTTAAGTCATCAATCTCCTGCTAAAGGCTTAGTATCTTATTGCATAGTTCCTGTTTGTTCTCCGGCAAGAGACGCAAAGGGATAAACTCGATCTTAGGTTTCTTTGATCTATTAGGGAAGATTGATTTTTTAAACTCCACATGCATGTCCCCAGGTTGAGGTAGTGGGACTTCATCTTCATCTGAGGTTGTCTCCTCCTTTCCCTTAGGATCATAGTCTTCTTCTTCCTCTGTGGTCCAACCACAATGCTCCAAGTCCCCATAGACCTTGGGGTCTGCAAGGTAATCAGCCACATAGCTTTCTCCCTTCGAATCCTGGGATGACATATTGCTCTAAATCTGCTGCAGAAACAGCTCAAAACAAAAACAGACGGTTTCGTCGTGGTACGGTGGTCAAACCCTTCGGGAGATTATATAATGAATGTTTACCAACAAAAGGAAGTATCGTCCAAGAAAACAGAGTCTGGAGGGCACACGAGGTGTCCACGAGGCAGGGGGCGCGCCCAGGGGGGTAGGGCGAGCCTCCACAATCGTGGATGCCTCGTGTCTCTTTTGGACTACTTATTTTCCTAATTTTTGAAATATTCCAAAACAGAGAAAAAAAATGCTATTTGAGCAGTTTTGGAGTCGGTTTACTTACCGTACCACATACCTATTCCTTTTCGGAGTCTGAAACGTTCTAGAAAGTGTCCCTTATATACTCCTCCGGGGTTACGGTATCAATAACATTGGTTTCAACATTTACAGAATTACCTGAGATATAATGTTTGATTGTTTGACCGTTCACCACCTTCGGATATGTGCCTTCGGCGTTGTTGATTTTGATGGCACCGGAACGATAGACCTCCTGATAATGTAAGGAGCTTCCCATTTAGAGAGAAGTTTTCTTGCAAAAAATCTTAAACTAGAGTTTTAAAGCAAAACATAATCACCTACATTAAACGCACGCTTTTGTACCATTTTGTCATGCCATCTTTTAACTTCTTCTTTAAACAATTTGGCATTCTCATAGGCCTGGGTTCTCCATTCATCAAGTGAGCTAATATCAAATAGCCTCTTCTCACTGGCAAGTTTGAAATCATAAATGACCTCTTTAATGGCCCAATATGCCTTAGGTTCTAGTTTGATAGGTAAGTGACATGCTTTTCCATAAACCATTTTATACGGATACATACCCATAGGGTTTTTATATGCAGTTCTATAGTCCCACAATGCATCATCAAGTTTCTTGGACCAATTCTTTCTAGATCTATTAACATTTTTTTGCAAGATCAATTTAATCTCTCTATTACTCGATTCTACTTGACCACTAGACCGTGGATGGTATGGATATGCAATTCTATGATTAACATCATACTTAGCAAACATTTTATGAAAAGCACCATGAATAAAATGTGAACCACCATCAGTCATCGAGTATCTATATCATTTTTGGGACTAACCTACTAACCGGAGGCCCAACCTGAATTGCTATTTTTTTGCCTATTTCGGTGTTTTGAAGAAAAGGAATATCAAACGGAGTACAAACGGAATGAAACCTTCGGGAGCGATCTTTTTGGAACAAACGTGATCCAGGGGACTTGGAGTGGACGCCAAGCAACAGAGGAGGCAGCCACGAGGGTTCCCGGCGCGCCCCCTAGGGGTGGGCGCGTCCCCCAACCTTGTGGGTCCCTCGAGCATCCACCGACCTACTTCTTCCTCCTATATATACCTATGTACCCCGAAAACATCCAGGAGCACCACGAAAACCTAATTCCACCGCCGCAACCTTTTATATCCGTGAGATCCCATCTTGGAGCCTTCGCCAGCGCTCCACCGGAGGGGGAATCGACCATGGAGGGCCTCTACATCATATCCAACGCCTCTCCGATGAGTTGTGAGTAGTTTACCACAGACCTTCGGGTCCATAGTTATTAGCTAGATGGCTTCTTCTCTCTCTTTGAATCTCAATACAAAGTTCTCCTTGATCTTCTTGGAGATCTATTCAATGTAACTCTTTTTGCGGTGTGTTTGTCGAGATCCTACGAATTGTGGGTTTATGATCAAGTTTATCTATGAGAAATATTTGAATCTCCTCTGAATTCTTTTATGTGTGATTAAGTTATCTTTGCAAGTCTCTTCAAATTATCAATTTGGTTAGGCCTACTAGATTGATCTTTGTTGCAATTGGAGAAGTGCTTATCTTTGGGTTGAATCTTGCGGTGTCCTTTCCTAGTGATAGCAGGGGCAGTAAGGCACGTATAGTATTGTTGCCATCAAGGATAAAAAGATGGGGTTTATATCATATTGCATGAGTTTATCCGTCTACATCATGTCATCTTTCTTAATGCGTTACACTGTTCTTTATGAACTTAGTACTCTAAATGTAGGCAGGAGTCGGTCGATGTGTGGAGTAATAGTAGTAGATGCAGTCAGGAGTCGATCTACTTGTCACGGACGTGATGCCTATATACATGATCATGCCTAGATAATCGCATAACTATGCGCTTTTCTATCAATTGCTAGACAGTAATTTGTTCACCCACCATAATACTTATGATATCTTGAGAGAAGCCTGTAGTGAAACCTATGGCCCCCGGGTCTATCTTTTATCATATAAGTTTTCCATCTACTTTTATTTGCATATTTTACTTTCCAATCTATATCATAAAAATACCAAAAATATTTATCTGATCATATTATCTTTCCAATCAGATCTCACTTTCGCAAGTGGACGTGAAGGGATTGTCAACCCCTTTATTGCATTGGTTGCGAGGTTCTAGTTTGTTTGTATAGGTGCATGGGACTTTTGAGGAGCCTCCTACTTGATTTATACCTTGGTTCTCAAAAACTGAGGGAAATACTTACTCTACTTTGCTGCATCACCCTTTCCTCTTCAAGGAAAACCAACGCAAGCTCAAGACGTAGCAAGAAGGATTTCTGGCACCGTTGCCACGGAGGTCTTCGCTCAACTCAAGACATACCAAGTACCCATCACAAACTCATCTCCCTCGCATTACATTATTTGCCATTTGCCTCTCAATTTCCGCTCCCCCACTTCACCCTTGTCGTTTTATTCGCCCTCCTTCCGTTTGATCTTGTGTTACCATGTACCTTCTTTTTGCTTGCATCTTCGCTTGCTAAAAGTTTATGGATCCTCATCCACTTGCTAATCTCTTTAAGAGATCCAATTATTATGAACCTATTGCTAGTGAGTTGAGTGCACTAGATTATCTTTATGAGGTTTTGCTTGAAATTCGTGAATCTAAAAATTGTGATGAAGTGCTTTATGAAGAGATTCACAATAGCTCCTTGAATAAAAATCATGATTGCAATGATTTTACTATAAATTCTCTGGATGTCAATTGTGCTAATAATATGAAAAACTCTAAGCTTGGGGATGCTAGTTTTGCTATGTCTACTACTTGTTGCAATGATCATGATTGGGGTGATCTTCTTATGATCTTGAAAATTTGTTTAAGTCTCATGATGAATATGAGATTGATAATAGTGTTTGCAATAATATTTAAAGTGGGTTTGGAAGAGTGTCAACTTTAGATCCCACATATTTGGAGAATTTTCAAACTTATGAAATTTTTGATAAAAGTGGGTTTGGAGAGGTCATGACATTAGTTAATGCTAATCCCACTATTTTGGAAGAGTGTCAACTTCGAATGCATGTGGATCGTGTTGAAAATATTTTATGTGATAGCTATTTTGTTGAATTTGCTTATGATCCCACATGTAACTATTATTAGAGAGGAAAATATGGTTGTAGAAATTTTCATGTTATTGAATTACCTCTCATTATGTTGAGATTGCTATTGTTTCTCTCCGCTTCCTAGCATATGCTAGTTTTTGCTTGCTCTGATAATTTGTTTGTCTACAAGATGCATATGCGTAGGAAGTATGTTAGAGTTAGATGTGTTTGTCACATTTTTCATGATGCTCTCTTTGCGCTTCACTTCTTGTCTTTCGTGTGAGCATCATCGAAATCTCAATGCCTAGCTAGGGGCGTTAAACGATAGCGCTTGTTGGGAGGCAACCCAATTTTATTTTTGTATCTTGCTTGTTGCTTCTGTTTAGTAATAAATATTTCATCTATCTTCTTTTTAGATGTGTTTTCATGTTTTAATTAGTGTTTGTGACAAGTAGAACCTATAGGATAACCTACGGTGATAGTTAATTTGATTCTGCTGAAAAACAGAAACTTTGCACGCACGAAAATAATTTTAGTAATTCACAGAAATGTGATTTTGCGTTGATTGTTTCTGCTGTAGATCAATAGACAAATTTACCAGGACTTTCTATTTTGGTAGGAGTTTTATAGTTACAGAAGTATTCGATAGTTAAAGATTTCTACATACTGTTCTCCTTTTAACAGATTCTGTTTTTCGTGTGTTGTTTGCTTATTTTGATGCATCTATGGCTAGTATCAAGGGGTATGAACCATAGAGAAGTTGGAATACAGTAGGTTTAACACTAATATTAATAAAGAATGAGTTCATTACAGGACCTGATGTGTTGGTTTTTCTTTCTTGCACTAACGGAGCTTATGAGATTTCCTGTTGAGTTTTGTGTTGTGAAGTTTTCAAGTATTGGGTAAAGATCTGATGGATTATGGAATAAGGAGTGGCAAGATCCTAAGCTTGGGGATGCCCATGTCACCCCAAGATATTCAAGGAAAACCAAAAGCCTAATCTTGGGGATGCCCAGGAAGGCATCCCCTCTTTCATCTTCGTCTATCGGTAACTTTACTTGGAGATATATTTTTATTCGCCACATGATATGTGTTTTGCTTGGAGCGTCTTGTATGATATTAGTCTTTGATTTTTAGTTTACCACAATCTTCCTTGCTGTACACACCTTTTGGGACAAGCCCACTTGATTTAGAATTTACTAGAATACTCTATGTGCTTCACTTATATCTTTTAGAGCACGACGGTGGCTTAATTTTGTAGAAATTGTTGATCTCTCATGCTTCACTTAAATTATTTTGAGAGTCTTTTAGAACAGCATGGTATTTGCTATGGTTATAAAATTGGTCCTAGAATGATGGGCATCCAAGTTGGGTATAATAAAAACTATCATAGAAAGTGAATTGGATGCTATGATCAATTTGATACTTGATAATTGTTTTGAGATATTATGATGGTGATATTAGAGTCATGCTAGTTGGGAAATTGTGAATTTAAAGAATACTTGTGTTGAAGTTTGTGATTCCCGTAGCATGCATGTATGGTGAACCGCTTTGTGATGAAGTTGGAGCACAATTTTATTTATTGATTGTCTTCCTTATGAGTGGCGGTCGGGGACGAGCGATGGTCTTTTCCTACCAATCTATCCCCCTAGGAGCATGCGCGTAGTGCTTTGTTTTCAATGGCTTGTAGATTTTGGCAATAAGTATATGAGTTCTTTATGACTAATGTTGAGTCCATGGATTATACGCACTCTCACCCTTCCACGATTGCTAGCCTCTCTTGTGCCGCGCATCTTTCACCGGTACCATACACCCACCATATACCTTCCTCAAAACAGCCACCATACCTACCTATTATGGCATTTCCATAGCCATTCCGAGATATATTGCCATGCAACATTCCACCGTTCCGTTTATTATGACACACATCATCATTGTCATATTGCTTTTGCATGATCATGTAGTTGACATTGTATTTGTGGCAAGGCCACCTTCATAATTTTCCATACATGTCACTCTTGATTCATTGCATATCCCGTTACACTGTCGGAGGCATTCATATCGAGTCATATCTTGTTCTAAGTATCGAGTTGTAATCTTGAGTTGTAAGTAAATAAAAGTGTGATGATCTTCATTATTAGAGCATTGTCCCAAGTGAGGAAAGGATGATGGAGACTATGATTCCCCCACAAGTCGGGATGATACTTCGGACTTTATAAAAAAACAGGCCAAAGAGCCCACCAAATAAAAAAAGAGAAAGGCCAAAAAAAAGAGAAAGGCCAAATAAAAAATGAGAGAAAAAGAGAGAAGGGACAATGCCACTATCCTTTTTACCACACTTGTGCTTCAAAGTAGCACCATGATCTTCATGATAGAGAGTCTTCTATGTTGTCACTTTCATATACTAGTGGGAATTTTTCATTATAGAACTTGGCTTGTATATTCCAATGATGGGCTTCCTCAAAATGCCCTAGGTCTTTGTGAAAAAGCGAGTTGGATGCACACCCACTTAGTTTCTTTTGTTGTGCTTTCATACATTTATAGCTCTAGTGCATCCGTTGCATGGCAATCCGTACTCACTCACATTGATATCTATTAATGGGCATCTCCATAGCCCGTTGATACGCCTAGTTGATTGGAGACTATCTTCCTTTTTTTTGCCTTCTCCACAACCACCATTCTATTCCACATATAGTGCTATGTCCATGGCTGAGGCTCATGTATTGCGTGAAAGTTGAAAAAGTTTGAGATTACTAAAGTATGAAACAATTGCTTGGCTTGTCATCGGGGTTGTGAATGATTAAATACTTTGTGTGATGAAGATAGAGCAACAGCTAGACTATATGATTTTGTAGGGATAACTTTCTTTAGCCATGTTATTTTGAGAAGACATGATTGCTTAGTTAGTATGCTTGAAGTATTACTATTTCTTATGTCAATATGAACTTTTATTTTGAATCATTTGGATCTGAACATTCATGCCACAACAAAGAAAATTACATTAAGAATTATGCTAGGTAGCATTCCACATCAAAAATTCTGTTTTTATCATTTACCTACTCGAGGATGAGCAGGAATTAAGCTTGGGGATGCTTGATATGTCTCCAACATATCTATAATTTTTTATTGTTTCATGCTATTATATTACCCGTTTTGGACGTTTATGGGTTTTAATTTACACTTTTATATCATTTTTGGGACTAACCTACTAACCGGAGGCCCAACCCGAATTGCTGTTTTTTTGGCTATTTCAGTGTTTTGAAGAAAAGGAATATCAAACAGAGTCCAAACGGAATGAAACCTTCGGGAGCGATCTTTTTGGAACAAACATGATCCAGGGGACTTGGAGTGGACATCAAGCAAAAGAGGAGGCGGCCACAAGGGTACCAGGTGCACCCCCACCCTCGTGGGCCCCTTGAGCGTCCACCGACCTACTTCTTCCTCCTATATATACCTACGTACCCCGAAAACATCCAGGAGCACCACGAAAGCCTAATTCCACCGCCACAACCTTCTGTATCCGCGAGATGCCATCTTGGAGCCTTCGCCGGTGCTCCACCGGAGGGGGAATCGACCATGGAGGGCCTCTACATCATCTCCAAGGCCTCTACGATGAGTTGTGAGTAGTTTACCATAGACCTTCGGGTCCACAGTTATTAGCTAGATGGCTTATTCTCTCTCTTTGAATCTCAATACAAAGTTCTCCTCGATCTTATTCAAGGTCTATTCGATGTAACTCTTTTTGCGGTGTGTTTGTCGAGATCCGATGAATTGTGGGTTTATGATCAAGTTTATCTATGAGAAATATTTGAATCTCCTCTGAATTCTATTATGTGTGATTAAGTTATCTTTGCAAGTCTCTACGAATTATCAGTTTGGTTTGGCCTACTAGATTGATCTTCCTTGCAATGGGAGAAGTGCTTAGCTTTGGGTTCAATCTTGCGGTGTCCTTTCCCAGTGACATCAGGGGTAGCAAGGCATGTATTGTATTATTGCATTGAGGATAAAAAGATGGGGTTTATATCATATTGCATGAGTTTATCCCTCTACACCATGTCATATTTCTTAATGCGTTACTCTGTTCTTTATGAACTTAATACTCTAGATGGAGGCAAGAGTTGGTCGATATGTGGAGTAATAGTAGTAGATGCAGCCAAGAGTAGATCTACTTGTCAATGACGTGATGCCTATATACATGATCACGCCTAGATAATCTCATAACTATGCGCTTTTCTGTCAATTGCTTGACAATAATATGTTCACCCACCGTAATACTTATGCTATCTTGAGAGAAGCCACTAGTGAAACCTATGGCCCCCGGGTCTATCTTTTATCATATAAGTTTTCCATCTACTTTTATTTGCATATTTTACTTTCCAATCTATATCATGAAAATACCAAAAATATTTATCTTATCATATTATTTCTATCAGATCTCACTTTTGCAAGTGGCCATGAAGGGATTGACAACCCCTTTATTGCGTTGGTTGCGAGGTTCTTGTTTGTTTGTGTAGGTGCGTGGGAATTTTGAGGAGCCTCCTACTGGATTGATACCTTGGTTCTCAAAAACTAAGGGAAATACTTACGCTACTTTGCTGCATTACCCTTTCCTCTTCAAGGAAAACCAACGCAAGCTCAAGACGTAGCATCCGCCGTTGTCATCGTCGGCCACTGGGACCACCATTGGAGCCACGGTGATTGCCATTGGAACCGCTGGATGTCCTCTCTATATGTGTCATCGTGGAGGTGCTTATTGTGTCGTGTGACGCGAGAGATGAAGGTAAATGGCTGTAGGAATAAAGGGGGTCGGGCGGCCTGGATTCTCGGCGCGTCCCCATGGCAGTTTTTGCATCGGGTAACTACATTGTGGAGCCGTCCCCGGCACAACCGCATGCACACGAACATGCATGATCGTGCGTCGGCCCCAAACACTAGCAGAGCGCGTGGAGGGACAAGGGCAGAGCACCCAGAGGGACGCGAGAGGGAAGAGCGCGTGCGGCGGGACGCGAGCAGAGCGTGCCACGACCGCCTCAACCGCAAGCAACCACACGCATAGAGCAGTTGAACACGCAGGAAATGGTCGCCGACAAGCCGACCGACACTTACGGCGCTGCGTAGAGAGCGGCCGTGTGGTACTACCTCCGTCTTGGTCTATAGTCCCCTTTATATTATGTGCCATACTTTGCCCTCAAATTTAACCAACAAAATGTTAATGCATGTTATAAAAATTATATAATTGGAAACCATGTTCAAATACGAATCCAACTGTATAATCTTTGGCGACATGCATTCGTATTTTATTAGTTAAATCATACTTATAAACCAGGATGGGTGTATAGTAGGTAATTCAATCGCAAACATTATTTTTATTAACCGTATGTGTACCTGGCCTTTCGTCCTCCTCTCGCACGTCTTGTCACCCCGCTGCCAAAGATGACTTACAACGCAAGCTTGCGCAGCGCGCGGGAGCATTCTTTTGGCCAAACGGTGGTGCCAATGAATCGTCGATGAGACCGTTCCTGCGCAACTTCACAGGTTCCCGTGCAAGCTTCCCGCTTGACTGGGTGTAATCCCCCAAAATCCCAATGCTTACCGGCCTGCTATAAAAACCCTCATGACCGGTGAGTCCCGCGTCACATTTTCCCCTCCCTCTCTATAGCTAATCTCGTATGCTTCTCCCACAATCGCCAATGGCACCGGTCCGTCGTGGTAGCTCAGCCACTCCGCCATCATTAGACGACAGCTCAAGCTGGGAGGCTACACCATGGCGGCAGCGCAGTCCCCGGCGTATAGGGCTGGACCAAAAGCTCGTAGCTCGCGAGCTTAACGAGCGCTCGATAGTTCGGCTCGTTAAGCTCGTAGCTCGCTTCTTAATGAACAGAGCCAATCATTGATTTTAGCTTGTTAAGCTTAATGAGCTTAATGAGCGAGCTAACAAGTTTCACGAGTAGCTCGTTAAGCTCGTTAGTAACAACACAACACATATTTTCATATTACGTGACAAACTTTTTGTAGCACCTCAACCCATCTATTTAATCTAATCGACATATAAGGCAACAAACTACTTTATTTCTTCTTGTAGTCACCATATTTCATCTTGAAAACCATACATACACATTCATCATGTATATCGTAACACATTATAATCTATTAACGAGCGCTCGCGAGCGCTCACGAGCTTAACGAGCTTCAAATGAGCCGAGCCGAGCAGGGTCTTCTGCTCGTTAATCTTAACGAGCTTAACAAGCCGAGCCTTAATGAGCACGAGCTTAACGAGTACGAGCTTAACGAGCCGAGCTGCTCGTTAGTCCAGCCCTACGCTGGCATAGTGTAGTGCGCGTGGCGTCCCGGTTGGGTTTGCACGAAACACTCACCACACGCTCTGCCGCCGGTGCCCGTCGGCAGCTGTTGCCGGCCGCCGTTGTTGCCACACCACCGTCAAAAGCCAGGGCCATCGCCCGCATATCTTCGTCCCATACGCCCGCCGCCCGCCAACTGTTTGTCTCTCCGCGCAGCTGCTGCGTATGTTCACCATGTATCGGGGCGACAACCAAGACGCCGACTTCAAGCACCTCCACGTCTACAAGCGCACTGACAAGTGCGAGAAGTGGGCGGAAGTCCGGCGTGCCCTCGACAAGGCCAAGGAGACATACAAGCCAGACGCGACGACTCCGGGCGCGTCAGAGGGACGGCCGGACGGCCACAAGTTGGCAAAGAAGGGGAAAAGCGCCGACGCAGCAAGCACGCGGGTGCATGAGTCCATCGAGCATTGCCTCGCCGGCGCCCAGGCCCGGGCCGTCCTACGCGAAGAGAAGACCGAGGCGCGGTGGTCGTCGCTAATGAAGAACAACGCCATCAAGCTCGACCTGCTCCGGACGAACGTCGCCGCGAAGAAGAGGAACACCGACATGGCTTTTCTGATGAGCGGGGCGGACATGCTCCAGAGCAACGACGAGAAGCTCAAGGCGTGGTAACTGGTGCAGCGCGGCCTCATCCTGAACGAGCTGCCGACGGCAACGCCGACGACGCCGATGACGCCCACGACCACACGGACGCCAAGCCCGGACGGCGCCTCTACATCGCCGCCCAGCAGTGCCGAAGCCGCGCCGACGCAGCCCTGCGACGAAGCAGGTCCGACACCGACGAGCCCGCGCACGCCGACTCCGCCAATGCCTGGAGCCGACCAAGCCGAGTGAATCGTTGCGCACGGCGGCCCTCTGTTTTTTGTAACGCCAGACTACGTCCGATCGCCGGATTTGCGGCGTCTTTTGAGAGCGGGGACGACCAAGTTTGAATTTCCCGCATCCTGAGGCCGGCGCGTGGGGGCGTGACTGGGAGCTAGGTCGCCCCCAGGGGCCGAACTAGCGCCGGCATGCCCCCAGACCGCTCTATTTAGGCACCCTGGAGGGCCGAACGGCTGGAGATGCCCTTAGCTGATGCGTTTCGGCTGCACGGCGGCGGCCGGCGGCGACCGATGAGATTCAATACTTTTTACTCTCTAAGATATACATTTTTTTACTCATGCAGCGACGCTCCTGATCGCCGATAGTCGGTAGCACTTAGATAACTGGGACGACTAAATCGGCCCATCTCATTGGAGACATATACACGTGGTCACCCATGCACGCATCACTCCTTCCATGCATGCACGTGTGAGTAGCAATCATCTGATTATCCTCAATTTCAGATCCAGGTATTTTGCTTGGTTTCGTTGCGTTCTTGATTCAAGGATCAAGTTTCATCGTCATCTAGTTATCTTTGAACCGATCATCAACATGTAACCGGATCAGCGGAGGCTTGACAGTGTAGATGAGAAGCGAGCGCTGGCAGTCGGACATCGTCGTCACGCAACGGCGTGGCCGGCGGCAGACAGCAACATGGCAAACTGCGACTCGGCGGCGAAGATGGGAAGCGGCCATCTTCAGCTGGACGTCCGAGGACACCCTCACGTACTGCCACAAGTGACAGGCGGCGGCTTGACGGCAGCAATGTGTATCCATACTATGATCGATGCATTGTACTCCTATAGGAAATTATATGTACAGGTAGCAGACTATCTTTTTTGTTATTGGAACTATGTTTGATGGATACAAATACTCGTTTTTTTAACGTATACTTTCTGGATATACTCTGCTTCTCATGATTGTATATATTTATTTGTTGTTAGTATATTTCCCGTAGTAATAACTCTGAAAATTGTATAATACTCCGAATTTTTGAAGATCATTTCCATGTACAAAACATCATTTTCTTAATGGAGTGAGAGTATATAATCAGTTTGTACCTAAATAATATACGTCTTACCTCGCATAATGCATGAAGTATATACCCACCAAAATGTACATACCCTTACATCAACTTGTCAGTATATACCTAATCATAATATATACCCTTTCGGCAAAAGAGAACATAGTATATTTCCCTCAACAAAATATAATAGTATATACTACTCCTTCAAATATGGTCACGTCAAAATATGGTCTCCTTCACACAAAAAAAAGTTTATACTCACGTAAGGAAAATGGTAGATGTGATAGAACTTTTTTTTAAAACAAAACAAGATGTGATAAAACTAAACTAAACTGTTGTTTAATAAGTAGCTACGTATAGTATAATCTGGAGTATAGTATACAAAATGTCCTTCTTCTTTTTGTTCAAAGTAGCTACCTACAAGCAGTATACCTTTCCTATAAAAAAGCAGTATATCTTTCCTATAAAAAAGCAGTATATACTCTCCACTCAAAAAAGCAGTATATACTCTAGTTATTCCAGGACAATTAGACACTGAAAAATAGGAGTATCATCTACACTACTTTCCATGTGGTATAAAATGTACTGCATGGACCAAACCAACTAAAAAGACGGCGTCACGTACTCCAATTAATTCAAAACCTGGCTAACATGGCTTCGTTCCAAAATTCCAGGGATAAGGGACGCATGCTAAGTAGTACCTCTGGTTGTTAGTTGGCGCCGATGGATGTGTCTATCCCACCCGTTACACTGCACCAACTAGGGATGGGAGTATGTACTCTTGGGAGTATAAAAGAGGAGTCCTATCAGAATCTTTCCAACACATAGTGCTTGCCAAAGGATAAAGTGTAAAAAAGAAAGTTGAAGATCACCATGACTCTTGTATAAGGGAAGAAGGTAAAAATAAAAGATAGGCCCTTCGTAGAAGGAAGCAGAGGTTGTCATGCGCTTTTATAGTTGGATTCACAAAATCTTAATGCAAAATCTTAATGCGTGATAGGGACCTTTATTATACAGTCTGTCGCTTTTATTTCCTCCATATCACAAGCTAGTATAAACCTTATTTTCTCCACACTAACAGATCATATGTATTTAGAGAGAAATTTTTATTGCTTGCACCGATGACAACTTACTTGAAGGATCTTACTCAATCCATAGGTAGGTATGATGCACTCTCATGGCAAAACTGGGTTTAGGGATATTTGGAAGCACAAGTACGATCTCTACTTGGTGCAAAGGATTTGGCTAGCATGAGGGGGAAAGGCAAGCTCAACATGTTGGATGATCCATGACAATATAATTTATTTCGGATATAAGAAAACATAACCCATTATGTTGTATTTCTTGTCCAACATTAACTTTTTAGCATGTCATATTTTAATGAGTGCTCACAATCATAAAAGATGTCCAAGATAGTATATTTATATGTGAAAACCTCTCTTTCTTTATCACTTCCTATGAATTGCAACGATGACCAAAACTATGTTTGTCAACTCTCAAATTTTTTTATTCATCATACTCTTTATATGTGAAGTCATTACTTCCCATAAGATCAATATGATCTTTTTATTTTCTTTTTATTCTTTCTTTTATTCCCTCAAGATCATAGCAAGATAGCAAAGCCCTGAACTCAAAACTAATCTTTATTATATATAGCTAACAAACTCGATTACATAGATAGGGATCAAAACAAAACTCAAAGCTATCAAACTAAAACTTTATTCTACTAGATGAAGATATAACCAAAAGGACCGAACTACGAAAAATGGTAAAGATAGAAGTGTGATGGTGATACGATATAGAGGAACCTCCCCCAAGCTTAATTGGCAGTTGCCAAGGGGAGTGCCCATGCTCATGTATTTATGTCTCTTTCTTCGGAGGTGGTGATGGTGGGGTTGTTGATGATGTAGGCTTCTTCCTTAATTTTCACTTGAGGATAGAATTTTCCTCCCTTAAGTCATCAATCTCCTGCTAAAGGCTTAGTATCTTATTGCATAGTTCCTGTTTGTTCTCCGGCAAGAGACGCAAAGGGATAAACTCGATCTTAGGTTTCTTTGATCTATTAGGGAAGATTGATTTTTTAAACTCCACATGCATGTCCCCAGGTTGAGGTAGTGGGACTTCATCTTCATCTGAGGTTGTCTCCTCCTTTCCCTTAGGATCATAGTCTTCTTCTTCCTCTGTGGTCCAACCACAATGCTCCAAGTCCCCATAGACCTTGGGGTCTGCAAGGTAATCAGCCACATAGCTTTCTCCCTTCGAATCCTGGGATGACATATTGCTCTAAATCTGCTGCAGAAACAGCTCAAAACAAAAACAGACGGTTTCGTCGTGGTACGGTGGTCAAACCCTTCGGGAGATTATATAATGAATGTTTACCAACAAAAGGAAGTATCGTCCAAGAAAACAGAGTCTGGAGGGCACACGAGGTGTCCACGAGGCAGGGGGCGCGCCCAGGGGGGTAGGGCGAGCCTCCACAATCGTGGATGCCTCGTGTCTCTTTTGGACTACTTATTTTCCTAATTTTTGAAATATTCCAAAACAGAGAAAAAAAATGCTATTTGAGCAGTTTTGGAGTCGGTTTACTTACCGTACCACATACCTATTCCTTTTCGGAGTCTGAAACGTTCTAGAAAGTGTCCCTTATATACTCCTCCGGGGTTACGGTATCAATAACATTGGTTTCAACATTTACAGAATTACCTGAGATATAATGTTTGATTGTTTGACCGTTCACCACCTTCGGATATGTGCCTTCGGCGTTGTTGATTTTGATGGCACCGGAACGATAGACCTCCTGATAATGTAAGGAGCTTCCCATTTAGAGAGAAGTTTTCTTGCAAAAAATCTTAAACTAGAGTTGTAAAGCAAAACATAATCACCTACATTAAACGCACGCTTTTGTACCATTTTGTCATGCCATCTTTTAACTTTTTCTTTAAACAATTTGGCATTCTCATAGGCCTGGGTTCTCCATTCATCAAGTGAGCTAATATCAAATAGCCTCTTCTCACTGGCAAGTTTGAAATCATAAATGACCTCTTTAATGGCCCAATATGCCTTAGGTTCTAGTTTGATAGGTAAGTGACATGCTTTTCCATAAACCATTTTATACGGATACATACCCATAGGGTTTTTATATGCAGTTCTATAGTCCCACAATGCATCATCAAGTTTCTTGGACCAATTCTTTCTAGATCTATTAACATTTTTTTGCAAGATCAATTTAATCTCTCTATTACTCGATTCTACTTGACCACTAGACCGTGGATGGTATGGATATGCAATTCTATGATTAACATCATACTTAGCAAACATTTTATGAAAAGCACCATGAATAAAATGTGAACCACCATCAGTCATCGAGTATCTATATCATTTTTGGGACTAACCTACTAACCGGAGGCCCAACCTGAATTGCTATTTTTTTGCCTATTTCGGTGTTTTGAAGAAAAGGAATATCAAACGGAGTACAAACGGAATGAAACCTTCGGGAGCGATCTTTTTGGAACAAACGTGATCCAGGGGACTTGGAGTGGACGCCAAGCAACAGAGGAGGCAGCCACGAGGGTTCCCGGCGCGCCCCCTAGGGGTGGGCGCGTCCCCCAACCTTGTGGGTCCCTCGAGCATCCACCGACCTACTTCTTCCTCCTATATATACCTATGTACCCCGAAAACATCCAGGAGCACCACGAAAACCTAATTCCACCGCCGCAACCTTTTATATCCGTGAGATCCCATCTTGGAGCCTTCGCCAGCGCTCCACCGGAGGGGGAATCGACCATGGAGGGCCTCTACATCATATCCAACGCCTCTCCGATGAGTTGTGAGTAGTTTACCACAGACCTTCGGGTCCATAGTTATTAGCTAGATGGCTTCTTCTCTCTCTTTGAATCTCAATACAAAGTTCTCCTTGATCTTCTTGGAGATCTATTCAATGTAACTCTTTTTGCGGTGTGTTTGTCGAGATCCTACGAATTGTGGGTTTATGATCAAGTTTATCTATGAGAAATATTTGAATCTCCTCTGAATTCTTTTATGTGTGATTAAGTTATCTTTGCAAGTCTCTTCAAATTATCAATTTGGTTAGGCCTACTAGATTGATCTTTGTTGCAATTGGAGAAGTGCTTATCTTTGGGTTGAATCTTGCGGTGTCCTTTCCTAGTGATAGCAGGGGCAGTAAGGCACGTATAGTATTGTTGCCATCAAGGATAAAAAGATGGGGTTTATATCATATTGCATGAGTTTATCCGTCTACATCATGTCATCTTTCTTAATGCGTTACACTGTTCTTTATGAACTTAGTAGTCTAAATGTAGGCAGGAGTCGGTCGATGTGTGGAGTAATAGTAGTAGATGCAGTCAGGAGTCGATCTACTTGTCACGGACGTGATGCCTATATACATGATCATGCCTAGATAATCGCATAACTATGCGCTTTTCTATCAATTGCTAGACAGTAATTTGTTCACCCACCATAATACTTATGCTATCTTGAGAGAAGCCTGTAGTGAAACCTATGGCCCCCGGGTCTATCTTTTATCATATAAGTTTTCCATCTACTTTTATTTGCATATTTTACTTTCCAATCTATATCATAAAAATACCAAAAATATTTATCTGATCATATTATCTTTCCAATCAGATCTCACTTTCGCAAGTGGACGTGAAGGGATTGTCAACCCCTTTATTGCATTGGTTGCGAGGTTCTAGTTTGTTTGTATAGGTGCATGGGACTTTTGAGGAGCCTCCTACTTGATTTATACCTTGGTTCTCAAAAACTGAGGGAAATACTTACTCTACTTTGCTGCATCACCCTTTCCTCTTCAAGGAAAACCAACGCAAGCTCAAGACGTAGCAAGAAGGATTTCTGGCACCGTTGCCACGGAGGTCTTCGCTCAACTCAAGACATACCAAGTACCCATCACAAACTCATCTCCCTCGCATTACATTATTTGCCATTTGCCTCTCAATTTCCGCTCCCCCACTTCACCCTTGTCGTTTTATTCGCCCTCCTTCCGTTTGATCTTGTGTTACCATGTACCTTCTTTTTGCTTGCATCTTCGCTTGCTAAAAGTTTATGGATCCTCATCCACTTGCTAATCTCTTTAAGAGATCCAATTATTATGAACCTATTGCTAGTGAGTTGAGTGCACTAGATTATCTTTATGAGGTTTTGCTTGAAATCCGTGAATCTAAAAATTGTGATGAAGTGCTTTATGAAGAGATTCACAATAGCTCCTTGAATAAAAGTCATGATCGCGATGATTTTACTATAAATTCTCTGGATGTCAATTGTGCTAATAATATGCAAAACTCTAAGCTTGGGGATGCTAGTTTTGCTATGTCTACTACTTGTTGCAATGATCATGATTGGGGTGATCTTCTTATGATCTTGAAAATTTGTTTAAGTCTCATGATGAATATGAGATTGATAATAGTGTTTGCAATAGTATTTAAAGTGGGTTTGGAAGAGTGTCAACTTTAGATCCCACATATTTGGAGAATTTTCAAACTTATGAAATTTTTGATAAAAGTGGGTTTGGAGAGGTCATGACATTAGTTAATGTTAATCCCACTATTTTGGAAGAGTGTCAACTTCGAATGCATGTGGATCGTGTTGAAAATATTTTATGTGATAGCTATTTTGTTGAATTTGCTTATGATCCCACATGTAACTATTATTAGAGAGGAAAATATGGTTGTAGAAATTTTCATGTTATTGAATTACCTCTCATTATGTTGAGATTGCTATTGTTTCTCTCCGCTTCCTAGCATATGCTAGTTTTTGCTTGCTCTGATAATTTGTTTGTCTACAAGATGCATATGCGTAGGAAGTATGTTAGAGTTAGATGTGTTTGTCACATTTTTCATGATTCTCTCTTTGCGCTTCACTTCTTGTCTTTCGTGTGAGCATCATCGAAATCTCAATGCCTAGCTAGGGGCGTTAAACGATAGCGCTTGTTGGGAGGCAACCCAATTTTATTTTTGTATCTTGCTTGTTGCTTCTGTTTAGTAATAAATATTTCATCTATCTTCTTTTTAGATGTGTTTTCATGTTTTAATTAGTGTTTGTGACAAGTAGAACCTATAGGATAACCTACGGTGATAGTTAATTTGATTCTGCTGAAAAACAGAAACTTTGCACGCACGAAAATAATTTTAGTAATTCACAGAAATGTGATTTTGCGTTGATTGTTTCTGCTGTAGATCAATAGACAAATTTACCAGGACTTTCTATTTTGGTAGGAGTTTTATAGTTACAGAAGTATTCGATAGTTAAAGATTTCTACATACTGTTCTCCTTTTAACAGATTCTGTTTTTCGTGTGTTGTTTGCTTATTTTGATGCATCTATGGCTAGTATCAAGGGGTATGAACCATAGAGAAGTTGGAATACAGTAGGTTTAACACTAATATTAATAAAGAATGAGTTCATTACAGGACCTGATGTGTTGGTTTTTCTTTCTTGCACTAACGGAGCTTATGAGATTTCCTGTTGAGTTTTGTGTTGTGAAGTTTTCAAGTATTGGGTAAAGATCTGATGGATTATGGAATAAGGAGTGGCAAGATCCTAAGCTTGGGGATGCCCATGTCACCCCAAGATATTCAAGGAAAACCAAAAGCCTAATCTTGGGGATGCCCAGGAAGGCATCCCCTCTTTCATCTTCGTCTATCGGTAACTTTACTTGGAGATATATTTTTATTCGCCACATGATATGTGTTTTGCTTGGAGCGTCTTGTATGATATTAGTCTTTGATTTTTAGTTTACCACAATCTTCCTTGCTGTACACACCTTTTGGGACAAGCCCACTTGATTTAGAATTTACTAGAATACTCTATGTGCTTCACTTATATCTTTTAGAGCACGACGGTGGCTTAATTTTGTAGAAATTGTTGATCTCTCATGCTTCACTTAAATTATTTTGAGAGTCTTTTAGAACAGCATGGTATTTGCTATGGTTATAAAATTGGTCCTAGAATGATGGGCATCCAAGTTGGGTATAATAAAAACTATCATAGAAAGTGAATTGGATGCTATGATCAATTTGATACTTGATAATTGTTTTGAGATATTATGATGGTGATATTAGAGTCATGCTAGTTGGGAAATTGTGAATTTAAAGAATACTTGTGTTGAAGTTTGTGATTCCCGTAGCATGCATGTATGGTGAACCGCTTTGTGATGAAGTTGGAGCACAATTTTATTTATTGATTGTCTTCCTTATGAGTGGCGGTCGGGGACGAGCGATGGTCTTTTCCTACCAATCTATCCCCCTAGGAGCATGCGCGTAGTGCTTTGTTTTCAATGGCTTGTAGATTTTGGCAATAAGTATATGAGTTCTTTATGACTAATGTTGAGTCCATGGATTATACGCACTCTCACCCTTCCACGATTGCTAGCCTCTCTTGTGCCGCGCATCTTTCACCGGTACCATACACCCACCATATACCTTCCTCAAAACAGCCACCATACCTACCTATTATGGCATTTCCATAGCCATTCCGAGATATATTGCCATGCAACATTCCACCGTTCCGTTTATTATGACACACATCATCATTGTCATATTGCTTTTGCATGATCATGTAGTTGACATTGTATTTGTGGCAAGGCCACCTTCATAATTTTCCATACATGTCACTCTTGATTCATTGCATATCCCGTTACACTGTCGGAGGCATTCATATCGAGTCATATCTTGTTCTAAGTATCGAGTTGTAATCTTGAGTTGTAAGTAAATAAAAGTGTGATGATCTTCATTATTAGAGCATTGTCCCAAGTGAGGAAAGGATGATGGAGACTATGATTCCCCCACAAGTCGGGATGATACTTCGGACTTTATAAAAAAACAGGCCAAAGAGCCCACCAAATAAAAAAGAGAAAGGCCAAAAAAAAGAGAAAGGCCAAATAAAAAATGAGAGAAAAAGAGAGAAGGGACAATGCCACTATCCTTTTTACCACACTTGTGCTTCAAAGTAGCACCATGATCTTCATGATAGAGAGTCTTCTATGTTGTCACTTTCATATACTAGTGGGAATTTTTCATTATAGAACTTGGCTTGTATATTCCAATGATGGGCTTCCTCAAAATGCCCTAGGTCTTTGTGAAAAAGCGAGTTGGATGCACACCCACTTAGTTTCTTTTGTTGTGCTTTCATACATTTATAGCTCTAGTGCATCCGTTGCATGGCAATCCGTACTCACTCACATTGATATCTATTAATGGGCATCTCCATAGCCCGTTGATACGCCTAGTTGATTGGAGACTATCTTCCTTTTTTTGCCTTCTCCACAACCACCATTCTATTCCACATATAGTGCTATGTCCATGGCTGAGGCTCATGTATTGCGTGAAAGTTGAAAAAGTTTGAGATTACTAAAGTATGAAACAATTGCTTGGCTTGTCATCGGGGTTGTGAATGATTAAATACTTTGTGTGATGAAGATAGAGCAACAGCTAGACTATATGATTTTGTAGGGATAACTTTCTTTAGCCATGTTATTTTGAGAAGACATGATTGCTTAGTTAGTATGCTTGAAGTATTACTATTTCTTATGTCAATATGAACTTTTATTTTGAATCATTTGGATCTGAACATTCATGCCACAACAAAGAAAATTACATTAAGAATTATGCTAGGTAGCATTCCACATCAAAAATTCTGTTTTTATCATTTACCTACTCGAGGATGAGCAGGAATTAAGCTTGGGGATGCTTGATATGTCTCCAACATATCTATAATTTTTTATTGTTTCATGCTATTATATTACCCGTTTTGGACGTTTATGGGTTTTAATTTACACTTTTATATCATTTTTGGGACTAACCTACTAACCGGAGGCCCAACCCGAATTGCTGTTTTTTTGGCTATTTCAGTGTTTTGAAGAAAAGGAATATCAAACAGAGTCCAAACGGAATGAAACCTTCGGGAGCGATCTTTTTGGAACAAACATGATCCAGGGGACTTGGAGTGGACATCAAGCAAAAGAGGAGGCGGCCACAAGGGTACCAGGTGCACCCCCACCCTCGTGGGCCCCTTGAGCGTCCACCGACCTACTTCTTCCTCCTATATATACCTACGTACCCCGAAAACATCCAGGAGCACCACGAAAGCCTAATTCCACCGCCACAACCTTCTGTATCCGCGAGATGCCATCTTGGAGCCTTCGCCGGTGCTCCACCGGAGGGGGAATCGACCATGGAGGGCCTCTACATCATCTCCAAGGCCTCTACGATGAGTTGTGAGTAGTTTACCATAGACCTTCGGGTCCACAGTTATTAGCTAGATGGCTTATTCTCTCTCTTTGAATCTCAATACAAAGTTCTCCTCGATCTTATTCAAGGTCTATTCGATGTAACTCTTTTTGCGGTGTGTTTGTCGAGATCCGATGAATTGTGGGTTTATGATCAAGTTTATCTATGAGAAATATTTGAATCTCCTCTGAATTCTATTATGTGTGATTAAGTTATCTTTGCAAGTCTCTACGAATTATCAGTTTGGTTTGGCCTACTAGATTGATCTTCCTTGCAATGGGAGAAGTGCTTAGCTTTGGGTTCAATCTTGCGGTGTCCTTTCCCAGTGACATCAGGGGTAGCAAGGCATGTATTGTATTATTGCATTGAGGATAAAAAGATGGGGTTTATATCATATTGCATGAGTTTATCCCTCTACATCATGTCATATTTCTTAATGCATTACTCTGTTCTTTATGAACTTAATACTCTAGATGGAGGCAAGAGTTGGTCGATATGTGGAGTAATAGTAGTAGATGCAGCCAAGAGTAGATCTACTTGTCAATGACGTGATGCCTATATACATGATCACGCCTAGATAATCTCATAACTATGCGCTTTTCTGTCAATTGCTTGACAATAATATGTTCACCCACCGTAATACTTATGCTATCTTGAGAGAAGCCACTAGTGAAACCTATGGCCCCCGGGTCTATCTTTTATCATATAAGTTTTCCATCTACTTTTATTTGCATATTTTACTTTCCAATCTATATCATGAAAATACCAAAAATATTTATCTTATCATATTATTTCTATCAGATCTCACTTTTGCAAGTGGCCATGAAGGGATTGACAACCCCTTTATTGCGTTGGTTGCGAGGTTCTTGTTTGTTTGTGTAGGTGCGTGGGAATTTTGAGGAGCCTCCTACTGGATTGATACCTTGGTTCTCAAAAACTAAGGGAAATACTTACGCTACTTTGCTGCATTACCCTTTCCTCTTCAAGGAAAACCAACGCAAGCTCAAGACGTAGCATCCGCCGTTGTCATCGTCGGCCACTGGGACCACCATTGGAGCCACGGTGATTGCCATTGGAACCGCTGGATGTCCTCTCTATATGTGTCATCGTGGAGGTGCTTATTGTGTCGTGTGACGCGAGAGATGAAGGTAAATGGCTGTAGGAATAAAGGGGGTCGGGCGGCCTGGATTCTCGGCGCGTCCCCATGGCAGTTTTTGCATCGGGTAACTACATTGTGGAGCCGTCCCCGGCACAACCGCATGCACACGAACATGCATGATCGTGCGTCGGCCCCAAACACTAGCAGAGCGCGTGGAGGGACAAGGGCAGAGCACCCAGAGGGACGCGAGAGGGAAGAGCGCGTGCGGCGGGACGCGAGCAGAGCGTGCCACGACCGCCTCAACCGCAAGCAACCACACGCATAGAGCAGTTGAACACGCAGGAAATGGTCGCCGACAAGCCGACCGACACTTACGGCGCTGCGTAGAGAGCGGCCGTGTGGTACTACCTCCGTCTTGGTCTATAGTCCCCTTTATATTATGTGCCATACTTTGCCCTCAAATTTAACCAACAAAATGTTAATGCATGTTATAAAAATTATATAATTGGAAACCATGTTCAAATACGAATCCAACTGTATAATCTTTGGCGACATGCATTCGTATTTTATTAGTTAAATCATACTTATAAACCAGGATGGGTGTATAGTAGGTAATTCAATCGCAAACATTATTTTTATTAACCGTATGTGTACCTGGCCTTTCGTCCTCCTCTCGCACGTCTTGTCACCCCGCTGCCAAAGATGACTTACAACGCAAGCTTGCGCAGCGCGCGGGAGCATTCTTTTGGCCAAACGGTGGTGCCAATGAATCGTCGATGAGACCGTTCCTGCGCAACTTCACAGGTTCCCGCGCAAGCTTCCCGCTTGACTGGGTGTAATCCCCCAAAATCCCAATGCTTACCGGCCTGCTATAAAAACCCTCATGACCGGTGAGTCCCGCGTCACATTTTCCCCTCCCTCCCTATAGCTAATCTCGTATGCTTCTCCCACAATCGCCAATGGCACCGGTCCGTCGTGGTAGCTCAGCCACTCCGCCATCATTAGACGACAGCTCAAGCTGGGAGGCTACACCATGGCGGCAGCGCAGTCCCCGGCGTATAGGGCTGGACCAAAAGCTCGTAGCTCGCGAGCTTAACGAGCGCTCGATAGTTCGGCTCGTTAAGCTCGTAGCTCGCTTCTTAATGAACAGAGCCAATCATTGATTTTAGCTTGTTAAGCTTAATGAGCTTAATGAGCGAGCTAACAAGTTTCACGAGTAGCTCGTTAAGCTCATTAGTAACAACACAACACATATTTTCATATTACGTGACAAACTTTTTGTAGCACCTCAACCCATCTATTTAATCTAATCGACATATAAGGCAACAAACTACTTTATTTCTTCTTGTAGTCACCATATTTCATCTTGAAAACCATACATACACATTCATCATGTATATCGTAACACATTATAATCTATTAACGAGCGCTCGCGAGCGCTCACGAGCTTAACGAGCTTCAAATGAGCCGAGCCGAGCAGGGTCTTCTTCTCGTTAATCTTAACGAGCTTAACAAGCCGAGCCTTAATGAGCACGAGCTTAACGAGTACGAGCTTAACGAGCCGAGCTGCTCGTTAGTCCAGCCCTACGCTGGCGTAGTGTAGTGCGCGTGGCGTCCCGGTTGGGTTTGCACGAAACACTCACCACACGCTCTGCCGCCGGTGCCCGTCGGCAGCTGTTGCCGGCCGCCGTTGTTGCTACACCACCGTCAAAAGCCAGGGCCATCGCCCGCTCTGCCGCCATGGCCCGAAGGCGGGAGGTGGCCATCGTGGTCGCCACCCCACTGCCGACCACCGTGGCCATCACCCGCTTCGCCACCACGGCCTAAAGGCGGGAGGTGGTGGTCGTGGCTGCCACCCCATCGTCGGCCGCCCTGGCCGCCAGCCCACCATTGAACGCCGGGGTCATCACCCGCTCCGCCACCGCCGCCCGAAGGCGGGAGGCAGAGGTGGATGCTGGCACGTGCATCAGCGACCTTGCGCGCTACACCGAGTTCCCGCGGAAGGAGGAGGAGCGCCTCATCGAGCACGCAAAGAGCCTTACCGCCGCCGTGGGCACGGCACACACCGCCTCAGAGGTGAGGAATCAGGAGATCTACGAGGAGAAACACCTTTTAAAGAGGGATCGTCTGGAGCGGCAGTGGGCGTTCGAGCTAGCGAGCGTCGCCGAACGTGCATCAGTGGCAGTCACCATATTGCATTTGTCGAGCTCGTCGGTATAGGCTCCTCCTCCTCTGCCTCTTACTGAGCGCAGTTGACAAAGGAGAGGTTGCCAGAAGTAGTACAAAGCCCCTCCGTAGTAGTAGTAGTTATATTCAGGGGCTATTTTGTTCAGTTCATCTGACTATATATGTGGTGGAACTGTACAACGTACTTAAAATTAGTTAGTATATAAGGTAGAACTAGTTATTTCAGTACGTGGTTGGCAACAATTGTGGAAAAGTTTGGTCGGTTCAGCTGTCGAGTTGAATTGTTTGTATGAATTAAACACGACTGCTTTATCTATAAATGAAATCTATGCTTAATTATTGAATTTTAGTTGCAAAAATTAGATAGTGCTAGTGATTTTTAGGTGCATATTTTGACAAATCGTAGTGTTACAAGGTTGACAAATGGCAATTATACTAGATCAACAAATGTCAATCTTTCAAGTTTGACAAATGGCAACATACCCAATATGACAGATGCAAATCTTACCAAATTGTTTGTAAGTGGTTGCACACGGGTCATCCAAAACAACCGTTTGCGTTGAAGAGATGCACAAATCCTACTCTCGCTTTGCATACGGGTGTTCTATCTAAAACGTTTGCGATCAACAACTGCACAAATCCTGCTCGGCACATTTTCCCTTGGCTTCCTGGGGAAGCTGTCGGTTTGCATACGGGTGTCCTAACTATTTCCGGCGGTGGCGGAGGCGGCGTGTCGTGCCGTCCTTGTCGCTGTCGTCCTCCGGGACGCCGTTTTTGAAGTCTTCAAGGAAGCTCAGAATGTTCTTCATTTGTAAATATAACATAATGTCGTCGTGCGATCGATGGGCGGGGCACGGGAGGATGGCAGCTGGCGGCGCTAAGAGGCAGCGGTCGACGGCGGCGTCCCATGCCGCTGAGGGGGGCACGGGCGCAGCGGGTGCAGCCAAACGCACGGGGACGGGCACGGGCGCTGGCGCTGGCATGTACACGAGCTCGCGCGGGTCCGTGGAGACCTCGATGACGCCCGCAGCTTCCAACTCTGCGATAGTGCTCGGCGACCAGCCCGTCAATGTGACAGGGATAGTCGCTGGCGTGGGCACAGGGATGGGAGCTGGGACATGAGCGCGGGCAACAACATCCGCAGCCACCTCGTTCTAGGCCATGTCCATGAGGCCCCATTCCTCCTTATTTTCTATCTCCTCCGGCTCGGAGTCGACTTCACCAAACTTGAAGACTAGTGGCAGATGGTCCTTCTGCACCATGGCGTTTGTGGAGGTCTACGGGATGGAGGGGAGTGGGAAGCGAATAGAAAGGCCGCTCGTATTAAGTAGCAGCTCGGGAGCCATTAATGGAGAGGAAGGCGGGTGACCATGGAAGTCAAAGGGCTCGAATCTCAGTGAGCCTGCGCAGTGTACAACTCGCACGCTTCCTGGTGAGCCTGCGCATTGCAGGACAGCTTGCACGCCTCTCGGTCAGCCTGCACACCGGACTGCACTCACACGCCTCCCGTTCAGTCAAGCAGCTGTCCGCACGACACCTCCTATAGACATTAGAACGAAGACACATGGTGTCACGTGAATGGTTAATATAACACACACGATTTGAATTATACAAATGTTTGCGAGGTTAGAGTGACAACTATTTGTTTGAAAATGCCTTTGTTGGCTGTTATTCGAGTGCTTCATCTCTCAAAATGGACACGAAAAATACCACAGCATGTCAGGTGCCATTCCATAGCATGCCAAGTTTCATGAATTTCTGACGAGTTTTGGATTTGCTAGAATTTAAAAACAAAGTATGTCAACATTTTGCCGGCAATCAATAGTGCCCTAGTGTTTGGAATTCATCACCATTTCTTGCATGGGAAGGACAAAGATTTGATTTTTCGACCAATTTATATGCACTGGATCATGTGCATGTAGTTCAAATTATGCACATAAAATGCCTAGAAAACCCAGTTAATGTATAAAAATATCCAAACGAACCCTGAGAAATTGCAAATTTTAACACAACACTCCTGTTGTTCTATGTTGACACTACAAACATTTTGAAAGCAATAAGAGGCAGCGGATATCATTTTGTCGCCGAAGGTGGGACATTCCTACTAAAACCATCAGGCTTGTTGTGAGAAGCTCTATTTTATGAGAAGCTTATACCCAAACCTGCCCGAAATGGGACAAAAAAATTACCACGGCATGTCAATGCCGCTCCATGATAGCATGCCAAATTTCATGAATTTCAGACGAGTTTTGGATTTAATAGAATTTAAAAACCAGGAATCTCAGTGTTTGCGGCCGAGTGACGGTGGCAGGGTGTTTGACATTCATTCCCATTTCTTGCATGGGACCTAAGCATGCAACCAAGGACAAAGATTTGATTTTTCAACCAATTTATATGCATTAGAGCATGTGCATGTAGTTCAAATTTGAATTATGCACATAAATGCATCAAAAACTCAATTAATCCATAAAAATGTCCAAACGAACCCCGAAAAATCCCAAAAATTGACACAACACTCCTATTGTTCTATGTTGACACTAGATTTTTTTTGAAAGCAATAAGAGGCAGCGGATACCGTTTCGTCACCGAAACCATCAGGATTGTTGTGAGAACCTTTGGTTTGTGAGAAGCATATCCCCAAACCTGCCCCAAAAGGGACAATATTTTTACCACATCATGTTGATGCCACTCCATGATAGCATGTCAAGTTTCATGAATTTCATATGAGTTTTGGATATACTAGAATTTAAAAACCAGGAATCTCAGTGTTTGCTCAGTTAATGTTTGCTTCATTTGTTGTGGTGTTTAGTTAACTGCTTGGTTCAATTCTACAATGCGACGTCCAATTGTCATGGTTGGAATTTTGTATTATTGTGCATGTGAGGAATAAATCAAATTTGGCTACACTTAATACATGAGAAACATATACAATTGATATATTTCCTAGTTCTTAATCTTGCTTGTTTGCATAAATGGGTTTTCCATGTGGCTTGAATTAATCTGATGAATCTACAATGTGCTTATTTTTCATCAACATATTTTACTGATAGCACGCGAAACCCTTACTTAACCTGATGAGTAACTACCTTATATGTGATGTAGGGAAACAATATAATGGGAAGCATTGAGGTTTACAATCGAGGTTAGCACGTGCATGGACCGTTGTCTAATAGCACATTATTGTGCAATTGCAGGAACCATTCTAATACTTAGGTTTTTAACAATTTGGTCTTGCACATGTAGGTCCTGCTATCAGAGGTTTTGACCCACTGTTCGACCCTTTTTGTATATGGGGAAATGAGTTGTCCATGAATATCAATCAAGTCAAGAAACTCAGAAAGATTGTTAGGATAAAGAAATTGGTGACAAAAAACAACAAGATCTTTGTCTGCACAATGAAGAAGACATCAGTTCAGTACAAGATGGTACTAACAATTATACCTTGCCTTTTTTTATTTCTTTGCCCCATTTCCAATATAGAGAAGATATTTATGCACATCCTTATTTTCAGGCCTTTCCAAAGCAGTTCACTGATGATTACCTCTCAAACCACCTCTATGGCCAGGAGGCGAGGACGGTTTTCATACAACTCCCACGGTTCAATATTGAAGTGTTCCTGAAGAGGACGAAGGATGGCTAGTCAATCATCCACAGGCACTGGCCTAAAGTTGCAAAGACCGTCAACATCAATGAAGGCTCAATATTCGCCTTCCGTTTCAACAGTTTTCCCGATGAGACGCATCTGTCTATATACCGTCTATGATGCTAATTTCAAAAGGTCATGTGAAACTTGGTGCTGGTGCAGTTGTGTAATGGAGTAGCTGAGTGCTAAAGCTATCATGTTGTACTCTGATGTATTTCAATTATGAAATCCTGCTTCCTTAATATGGGAATGAACTATATTATGTGTTTAATATGAATCTCAATTAGATTAATAAATGGATTATCAATAATAGGGCAATTAGCCTGCTAATGGAGAATTAGCCTGCTAATTGGTTTTTGCTATTGCAAACGGTTATTGAGAAAATACCGTGGGTGATGACCTAAGGCAACACACACAATTTCTAGGAATAAACCGTGTTGGATTGGTGAACAATCACACACGACATTCTCTTCAAAACTGTTTGTGTTAGGCCACCTTGCGCAAACGTTTACCACATAAAAACTGTGTGTGATGGATAGCCTTTGCCACATAGTTTCTTCTCCGAACCGTTTGTGATGTATCCAATAACGCAAACGATAAACTTTTTAATATTGTGTGCGATGGGAACGCCATCACAAACGATTTAACGGGAAAAATTGTGTGTGATGTACCTACGAACAGAAACGTTGTCCTTGCAGCGTCTGTGTGGGATGTATATACGAACGAAAAAATTTCGCGGGGACTGACTATGTGGGATCTACTTACGACCGGAAATTATTTCGCCAGTATAATTGTATTTTTAGCACTACTATACGTATAACCGTATTTGGTCGCTCGCTAGTCGCACACGACCTCATTTTGCTGAGCGTGTGTGCCAGGAGGGCATATCCCCGACGGTTTCTGGGTCGTGTGGGAAGGACCCCCTAATCGCCCACACTCACTAGGCGACGGTTCCAAATGCCATCGCGGAAAGGGGTTTTAAACCGTTTGCATAGCATCGACGCGTACCAGTGTAACACCATCTACTCCTTCTTTATAAAGGTGTGGGTCATCCCAAAAATAGTGTCTGAAATCAAAGAAAAACTTTTCTTTTGCTTGTATGTGAAACTAGGTGGTCTAAATTTAGCAACAATGTAATTAGCATAATCAGCATACCACAGAGTAGTTCAGGAAGCATTTCTGACAACTAATTGTTCATCCGGAAAGCTATCATCAATAGGTAGTGGGTCATCAAGAACATTTTCTAACCTAGACAATTTGTCTGCAATGGGGTTCTCAGCTCCCTTTCTATCAATAATATGCAAGTCAAATTCTTGTAGCAAGAGAACCCATCTAACAAGTCTAGGTTTAGCATCTTTCTTTTACATACGATATTTAATAGCAGCATGATCAGTGTGAATAGTTACTTTGGAATCAACAATATAAGGTTTGAACTTATCACAAGCGAACACAACAGCTAAAAATTCTTTTTCAGTAGTAGCATAATTTCTCTGGGCATTGTCTAGAGTTTTACTAACATATTGGATAACATTTAATTTCTTATCAATTCTTTGTCCTAGAACAGCACCTACAACATAATCACTAGCATCACACATAATTTCGAAGGGTAAATTCCAATCAGGTGGCTGAACAATAGGTGCAGAAATCAAGGCTTTCTTAAGTATTTCAAATGCTTCTACACAATCATCATCAAAGACAAAAGGAACATCTTTTTGTAAGGGATTAGTCAGAAGCCTAGAAATTTTAGAGAAGTCTTTAATGAACCTTCTATAGAAACCGGCATGACCAAGGAAACTTCTTATACCTTTGATGTCCTTATGACACAACATCTTTTCAATAGCATCAACTTTAGCATTGTCAACTTCAATACCTCTTTCAGAAATTTTGTGCCCCAAGACAATACCTTCATTAACAATAAAGTGGCACTTCTCCCAATTCAAGACAAGATTAGTTTCTTCACATCTCTGCAAGACTCGATCAAGGATGCTTAAGCAATCATCAGAAGAAGTTCCATAAATGGAGAAATCATCCATGAAAACCTCAACAATCTTTTCACAAAAGTCAAAGAATATAGCAGTCATACATCTTTGAACGGTAGCAGGTGCATTGCATAAACCGAAAGGCATACGTCTATAAGGAAAGGTAACGAAAGGGCATGTAAAAGTGGTCTTATCCTGATCCTCCTTTGACACAGGTATTTGAGAGAAACTAGAGTAACCATCTAGAAAGCAAAAATGTGTATGTTTAGATAGTCTTTCCAACATTTCATCAATAAAAGGTAGAGGGTAATGATCTTTTCTAGTAGCTTTGTTTAATTTGCAAAAATCAATTACCATTCTATAACCTGTAACAACTCTTTGTGGGATCAATTCATCTTTATCATTAGGAACAACAGTAATACCTCCCTTCTTAGGGACACAATGGACAGGACTTACCCACTGACTATCAGCAACAGGATAAATTATATCTGCCTCCATAAGCTTTAGTATTTCATTTCTTACCACTTCTTTCATTTTAGGATTTAACTGTCATTGATGATCAACAATTGGTTTAGCATCTTTCTCCAGTTTTATTTTCTGCTGGCATAGAGTGGGAATAATGCCCTTAAGATCATCAAGAGTATACCCAATAGAAGCACGGTGCTTCTTCAGAGTTTTTAATAATTTTTCTTCTTCATGCCCTGAAAGGTTATCACTAATAATAACATGATATATCTTCTTTTCATCAAGACAAGCATATTTCAAAGTATTAGGTAATTGTTTAAGCTCAAACACGGGATCTCCCTTAGGTGGAGGAGGATCCCCTAGGATTTCAGCAGGCAAGTTGTGTTCCAAAATAGGTCCCTGTTTAAAGAATACTTCATCTATTTCCCTCCTTTCATTCATAAACATATCATTTTCATGGTCTAGCAAATATAGTTCTAAAGGATCATTAGGAGGCGCAGCAATAGAAGCAAGACCAATAATTTCATCTTTACTAGGCAGTTCTTTATCATGGGGTTGTCTACAGAATTTAGCAAAATTAAAGTCGTGGGTCATTTCCCCTAAACCAACAGTGACAATATCCTTTTCGCAGTCTATCCTAGTATTAATAGTACTCAAGAAGGGTCTACCAAATATAATGGGACAAAAGTCATCTTGTGGGGAACCATGAACAAGAAAATTAGTAGGATATTTAATTTTCCCACACAAGACTTCAACATCTCTAACAATCCCAATTGGTGAAATAGTATCTCTATTGGCAAGCTTAATTGTAACATCAATATCTTCTATCTCAGCAGGTGCAATATCATGTATAATTTCTTTGTATAAGGAATGAGATATTGCACTCTCACTAGCAGCCATATCACATAAACCATGATAACAATGATCTCCTATTTTATCAGAAACAACAGGCATGCCAACAACAGGTCTATGTTTATTTTTTGTATCGGGTCTAGCAATTCTAGCCGCTTCATCACAAAAGTAAAAAACATGCCCATCAATATTATCGACCAAGAGATCTTTAACCATAGCAATACTAGGTTCAACTTAATTTGCTCAGGGGGTGTAGGTGTTCTAATATTACCACAGTTGAAGCTTTAGCATGATCCTTTATTCTAATAGCGAAAGGTGGTTTCTCAATATAAGCAGTAGGAACAATAGGATCAATATTATAAGTAAAAGTATTTTCTTCAACTTTAATAGGTTCTACTACTTTAACTTCAATGGGAGGATGATATTTGAACCACTTATCCTTAGGAATATCAACATGAGTAGCAAATGATTCACATAAAGAAGCTACTATCTCAGAGTCAAGTCCATATTTAGTGCTAAATTCACGAAAAGCATCTGTATCCATAAAAGATTTAACACAATCAAACTTAGGTGTTATACCTAACTCTTTACTTTCGTCGAGTTCCCAATCTTTAGAGTTGCATTTAATTCTTTCCAATAAATTCCATCTGAATTCAATAGTCTTCATCATAAAAGAACCAGTACAAGAAGTATCGAGCATGGAGCAATTATTGAGAGAAAGTCGAGCATAAAATTTTGGAATAATAATTTCTCTTGAGATCTCATAATTGGGGCATGAATATAACAATGACTTAAGCCTCCCCCAAGCTTGAGCAATACTTTCTCCTTCGCGAGGCCAAAAATTATATATATATAATTCATGATGAACCAGATGCATAGGATAAAACTTCTAATGAAATTCCAATTTCAATCGGTTGTAGTTCCACGATCCAATATCATCACATAGCCTAAACCATGTGAATGCCTTTCCCTTCAAAGATAAAGGGAAGACCTTCTTCTTGATAACATCCTCGGGCATACCTGCAAGCTTAAATAATCCACAAACTTCATCCACATAGATTAGGTGCATATCAGGATGTAATGTTCCGTCTCCTGTATAGGGATTAGCTAGCAGTTTCTCTATCATACCTGAAGGAATTTCAAAGTAAATATTTTCAGTAGGTTCAGTAGGTTGAGGAGCAACTCTTTGCTCTTCCGGTTGAGGTGAAGATACCCCGAACAAGCCCCTCAAAGGATTATTTTCCATAGTAACATGTGACAGTAAATTTCAGCACACTATATAAATGTTTCCTTACCAAATTCCACCTACTAAAGGCTCTTCACTCCCCTGCAATGGCGCAAGAAAAGGGTCTTGATGACCCACAAGTATAGGGGGTCTATTGTAGTCCTTTTGATAAGTAAGAGTGTCGAACCCCCCAAGGAGCAGAAGGAAAAGACAAGCTGTTTTCAGTAAGGTATTCTCTGCAAGCACTGAAATTATCGGTAATAGATAGTTTTGTGATAAGGTAATTCCTAATGGGTAATGAGTAAAAAAGTAACTAAGGTGGATCAAGGTGGCCCAATCCTTTTTGTAGCAAAGGACAAGCCTGGACAAACTCTTATATAAAGCAAAGCGCTCCCGATGACACATGGGAATTTCTGTCAAGCTAGTTTTCATCATGCTCATATGATTCACGTTCGTTACTTTGATAATTTCATATGTGGGTGGACCGGAGCTTGGGTACTGCCCTTCCTTGAACAAGCATCCCACTTATAATTAACCCCTCTCGCAAGCATCTGCAACTATGAAAGAAGGAATAAGGTAAACCTAACCATAGCATGAAACATATGGATTCAAATCAGCCCCTTACGAAGCAACACATAAACTAGGGTTTAAGATTCTGTCACTCTAGCAACCCACCATCTACTTATGACTTCCCAATGCCTTCCCCTAGGCCCAAACAAAGGTTAAGTGTCATGTAGTCGACGTTCAGATAACTCCACTAGAGGAAAGACAACATTCATCTCATCAAAATATCGAACGAATACCAAATTCATATGATTACTCATAACAAGACTTCTCCCATGACCTCGGGAACAAATGTAACTACTCACCAATCATATTCATGTTCATAATCAGAGGGGTATTAATATGCATAAAGGATCTGAACATATGATCTTCCACCGAATAAACCAACTAGCATCAACTGCAAGGAGTAATCAACACTACTAGCAATCCACATGTACCAATCTGAGGTTTTGAGACGAAGATTGGATACAAGAGATGAACTAGGGTTTAAGAGGAGATGGTGCTGGTGAAGATGTTGATGGAGATTGACCCTCACTACTAGGGAAAACTCTAGTAGTAGCGCGGGTTTTGAGGCTATCAGCAGCGCGGGCAGCCGCGCTACTACGACGGCGCTACAGCTAACTGTTAGTAGTAGCATGGTCAGCACCCGCGCTACTATTGTTGACTATATCAGCAGCTCTTTTCGTGAATGTGCTACTATTAGTTAGCTGTAGCACTTTCCTGGCCCCTCGCTACTGTTATATATTTCATCATTTTCCCCCGCTTCCTGCCCCGTTTCGTTTCGGTTTCAATAAAATGCAATTTCCAGATACTAGGTACTACCATATACTAGTACTCCCTCCGTTCCAAATTACTTTGTCGTGGTTTTAGTTCAAACCACGACGAGTAATTTGGAATGAAGGGAGTACTAGATAACAATTTCATGTATAGTCAACATGCATCCTCAAGCAGTACAAGGTCATATCAACGACGATCATCATATGTAGTTCTAGATGATATCGACGACGATCATCATATGTAGTTCTAGATGATATCAACGACAATCATCATATGTAGTTCTAGATGATATACCTACACACACATATGTAGTTCTAGATGATATCGAAGACGATCATCATCCTCAAGCCAGGGCGGTTGGTGTTCCTGATAGTAATTAGGATGGCATGTCCAACACGAAGATTCTTGTCATCAAGGAATTTCTTCCACCCAACCGAGTTTAAGTGTGTGCGACTGTCCGTGTCCACGCGGTAAGTATGGGTTGTGACAGAGCCCCTTGCGGTAAGGCGTAGTCCAGCTGAGCCTTCTTCATCAAGCTCGATACCATTACTCACAGATAGGCTCTTTGCCAATTTCTGAATAAGAAAAACATATCAACTAATAAATAGCCTCGCACATACTCTTGCAAATAAGTATATATTGATTATCTACACTATTAATAGTTCCTGAGATACTACACTAATAAGCATGTGATCAAACTCTACACTAAAGCATATCATCAACTAGATTCCACACAACATACCATATCATTGGACTCTACACTAAGCATATCATCGGATAATTTGCATTTGTAAGTATAACATACCATATCATGTCGATCGACCATGGTACTTGTCAGGCGGGTCACGAATGGCACCCCGACAAAGTCAACACGTGGCGGAATTATGTCCCATAGGATGCACACCTCCTCCTCGCTCAGCCTCATTCTTTGAGCTACGATGGCTTCATGAAGTGGGTCCTCATCATCTTCATCGAGTGGGTCCTCATTATCTTCATTGAGTGAGTCCTCATTATCTTCATCATCTTCGTCATCTTCATCATCTTCCACGAGGTTGATATAAATGATAGCCAGCTTGGGTCTTTCTGCTCTAAAGGAGAAGCTGATCAACTCACCACCAGTAAGATGCATGCGGGCGAGGAAATAGGCCCATCCATCTCCTCCAATCTGCGAAATATTTCGTCCTTGTGTACGGCCCCCAGGAGCCTCCATAGTGGACGGCCCCCAGGAGCCTCAAATGTCACAATGTCTCCTGTCAGCTTGTTGAATTTCAACCTCACATTGCATGGGACGATCTGTGTAAAAAAAGAAAAATGACACAATGCAGTAATGCCAACACTAAAAATAAAATAGTTGTTACATTTCATATAGATTCTTACCGCCTGATACGTCTCCAACGTATCTATAATTTTTGATTGTTCCATGTTATTATATTACCCGTTTTGGATGTTTATGGGCTTTACTTTACACATTTATATCATTTTTGGGACTAACCTACTAAATGTAGGCCCAGCCCGTATTGGTGTTTTTTTGCATATTTCAGTGTTTCGAAGAAAAGGAATATCAAACGGAGTCAAAACGGAATGAAACCTTCGGGAGTGTGATTTTTGAAACGAACGTGATCCAGAGGACTTGGAGTGCAAGTCAAGAAGCAGCCGAGGCGGCCATGAGGGTGGAGGGCACGCCCACCCCTACAGGGCATGCCCCCTATCTCGTGGGCCCCTCAGGCGTCCACCGATGTACTTATTCCTCCTATATATACCTACGTACCCCGAAAACTTCAGGGGAGCCAACGAAAACCTATTTCCACCGATGTAACCTTCTGTATCCGCGAGATCCTATCTTCGAGCCTTCGTCGGTGCTCCGCCAGACGGGGAATCGACCATGGAGTGCTTCTACATCAACACCATAGCCCCTCCGATGAGTTGTGAGTAGTTTACCACATACCTTCGGGTCCATAGTTATTAGCTAGATGGCTTCTTCTCTCTTTTTGGATCTCAATACCATGTTCTCCTCGATCTTCTTGGAGATCTATTCGATGTAACTCTTTTTGCGGTGTGTTTGTCGAGATCCAATGAATTGTGGGTTTATGATCAAGTTTATCTATGAGAAATATTTGAATCTCCTCTGAATTCTTTTATGTGCAATCGAGTTATCTTTGCAAGTCTCTTTGAATTATCAGTTTGGTTTGGCCTGCTAGATTGATCTTTCTTGCAATGAGAGAAGTGCTTAGCTTTGGGTTCAATATTGCGGTGTCCTTTCCCAGTGACAGCAGGGGCAGCAAGGCACGTATTGTATTGTTGCCATCGAGGATAAAAAGATGGGGTTTATATCATATTGCATGAGTTTATCCCTCTACATCATGTCATCTTTCTTAATGTGTTACTCTGTTCTTTATGAACTTAATACTCTAGATGCATGCTGGATAGCGGTTAATGTGTGGAGTAATAGTAGTAGATGCAGGCAGGAGTCGGTCTACTTGTCACGGACGTGATGCCTATATACATGATCATTCCTAGATAATCTCATAATTATTCGATTTTCTATCAATTGCTCGATAGTAATTTCTTCACCCACCGTAATACTTATGCTATCTTGAGAGAAGCCACTAGTGAAACCTATGGCCCCTGTGTCTATCTTTTATCATATAAGCTTTCAATCTACTTTTATTTGCATCTTTACTTTTCCAATCTATATTATAAAATACCAAAAATATATTTATCTTATCATACTATCTCTATCAGATCTCACTTTCGCAAATGGCCGTGAAGGGATTGACAAACCCTTTATTGCGTTGGTTGCGAGTTCTTTGTTTGTTTGTGTAGGTGCGTGGGACTTTTGAGGAGCCTCCTACTGGATTGATACCTTGGTTCTCAAAAACCGAGGGAAATACTTACGCTACTATTGCTGCATCACCCTTTCCTCTTCAAGGAAAACCAACGCAAGCTCAAGACGTAGCGAGAAGGATTTCTGGCCCCGTTGCCGGGGAGGTCTTCGCACAAGTCAAGACATACCAAGTACCCATCACAAACTCATCTCCCTCGCATTACATTATTTGCCATTTGCCTCTCGTTTTCCTCTCCCCCACTTCACCCTTGCCGTTCTATTCACCCCTCCTTCGTTCGATCTTATGTTTACTTGTGTCTCCATGTGCCTTCTATGTGCTTGCATCTTTGCTTGCTAAAAATCTATTGATATGGATCCACTTAAAGTGTTCTACTTGGATCATCTTCGATCCTTATGCGCTCGTGCTGAAACCTCAACTAGCCTAGTTGATGGGAAATCTTTAGATGAGCATGCTCATTTTGTGCGTCACCGTTTGTCTAAAAAAGGGAGACTCTTATGGGATCAAATAAACAGATTGATGTGTTATGCTTGGAATCTTTGTGAAATTTCTGATTTTACTTGTTGCTCTAAGAACCCTAAAAAACACCTTCCCTACCTATGTGAGTTTAATGATAATGAAATCTTATCTTCTTATGCAAAGGGTGTTTATAGTTACTATGATATCGAACAAATTGAAGAATTTGTTGCTTTTAACGGTGCTTATGAAGTTTCTTCTTTGATTGAGAAGTATGATATTACTCTCTACGAATCTAAATTTTTTGACATACATAATTATTGCTATGAAAACTATGCTCATAATGTCCGTGTCAAAGAATTTTTTGAGAGAATGACCATTGCTTTGGAAGAAAATAATGATATGCATGAATCTATGTATAACGATGATTCCGATGATATGATTGATATCCCTTGATGAACATGATGCTTTCTATTCTTGTGGCCATGATGCTAATATTTTATGAAGATGAATTGCTATAGTTCCTTATGTTAAACATGATATTGTTGCTATTGCACCCATACTTGATAGTTCCTTCGATGAAAAGCATGATTACAATAATCTTATTATAAATTCTCTTTGCTAGTTTTTGCTTGCTATCATAATTTGTTTTCCTATAAGATGCCTATGCATAGGAAGTATTTTATACTTAGATGTGTTTGTCACGTGTTTTATTATGCTCTCTTTGTGCTTCAATTCTTGTCTTTCATGTGAGCATCATCAAAATTAATGCCTAGCTAGGGGCGCTAAACGATAGCGCTAGTTGGGAGGCAACCCAATTTTATTTGTGTTTTTTGTTTTTGTTTCTATTTAGTAATAAATTTTGCATCTACCTTATGTTTAGATGTGTTTTTATGTTTTAATTAGTGTTTGTGCCAAGTAGAACCTATAGGATAACATATGGTGATAGTTAATTTGATTCTGCTGAAAAACAGAAACTTTGCATGCACGAAATTAGTTTTGTTAAATCACAGAAACGTGCTTTTGCGTTGATTATTTTTGATGTAGATCAATAGAAAAATTCTACAGGACTTCCTATTCTGGTAGGATTTCTAGAGTTCCAGAAGTATTCGTGGGTTACAGATTGCTACAGACTGTTCCGTTTTTGACAGATTCTATTTTTCGTGTGTTGTTTGCTTATTTTGATGCATCTATGGCTAGTATTAAGTGGTATAAACCATAGAGAACTTGGAATACAGTAGGTTTAACACCAATATAAATAAAGAATGAGTTCATTACAGTACCTTATGTGGTGGTTTTGCTTTCTTTCACTAACGGAGCTTATGAGATTTCCTGTTGAGTTTTGTGTTGTGAAGTTTTCAAGTTTTGGGTAAAGATTTGATGGTCTATGGAATAAGGGGTGGCAAAATCCTAAGCTTGGGGATGCCCATGGCACCCCAAGATACTCAAGAATAGCCAAAAGCCTAAGCTTGGGGATGCCCCCGGAAGGCATCCCCTCTTTCGTCTTCGTTCATTGGTAACTTTACTTGGAACTATATTTTTATTCGCCACATGATATGTGGTTTGCTTGGAGCGTCTTGTATGATTAGTTTTTTCTTTTTAGTTTTCCACAATCATCCTTGCTGTTCACACCTTTTGGGAGAATCCCACTTGATTAGAATTTATTAGAATACTCTATGTGCTTCACTTATATCTTTTGAACTAGATAGTTTTTGCTCTAGTTCTTCACTTATATCTTTTAGAGCACGGCGGTGGCTTAATTTTTAGAAATTGTTAGTCTCTCATGCTTCACTTATATTATTTTGAGAGTCTCTTAGAATAGCATGGTATTTTCTATGGTTATAAAATTGGTCCTAGAATGGTAGGCATCTAAGTTGGGTATAATAAAAACTATCATATGAAGTGAATTGGATGGTATGATCAATTTGATACTTGATAATTGTTTTGAGATATGGAGGTAGTGATATTAAAGTCATGCTAGTTGGGTGATAATGAATTTAAAGAATGCTTGTGTTGAAGTTAGCAAGTCCCGTAGCATGCACGTATGGTTAAAGTTGTGTAACAAATTTGAAACATGAGCTGTCCTTGGATTGTGCATCCTTATGAGTGGTGGTCGGGGACGAGCGATGGTCTTTTCCTACCAATCTATCCCCCGAGGAGCATGCGCGTAGTGCTTGGTTTTTGATGACTTGTACACTACAAGAAATCTGTTAATACGTGACGGATACAATCCGTCACCGACCTGCACAAAGTTGTCATGCAAGGGCATACGTGACGGATTTTAAATCCGTCACGTATATCGCGTCATAATTTGACCACTGCATGCTCCATGACAGATCATCCAAAACCTTCATGAGCCATGACGGTTCTTAGCCGTCATGGATGGCAGTCAACTAACATGCTCATAACAGCGTTAACTTGTCTACCACGTCATCATCTGATGTGGGATCTGACGTGGCAGCCAATGTAGTAATCAGCCCATAAAATTTTTTGGCCCACTAAATTTCATCTCAATGCAAGTGTAGGCCCATATACTAATCAACCCAATTATTAGAATTTAAATATTAAGATATGGGCCGCTAATTTCAATCAAGTGACATTAGCCCATCTCTCATTTCTCTTGGTCCATGAAAATTTAAGGCAATAAGAATTTGACAAAAAATATCTCATCTCATTAAAAAATAAAATTACATAAACACACTAGAAAATACCTATACATGAGCAAAAAAAAGACCCAAATAAGATTAATTTTACAAGCATGTCTTGAAGACCACTATGCTACTCCACAACTAGCACCGCAGCCATCAAAGCGAGGCCCAACGCTCGTCGGACGTCAACCACAGGTCATCCAACATTCCTAGACATTATATCCACCCCTCCACACCAAAGTCGTGAGAACAAATGTCTTCGTTGCTGAAAATGCTCCATAAACAAATATCTGCCATGTGATGAAAAATATATCACATTATAAAATATTATAGCCAGTACGTTAAACTAGAATTAACTTAGTACTCCCTTTGTTCCTCTTTTTAGAGATTTGAATATGAATTACTCCCTTAACTCATTTTTCTCCAAATGTAGTCCATGTTAAAAATTTCTAAAAACATTTATATTTAGGAACAAAGGGAGTACACATAATCAATTCATATATTTTTTTCACTCCCGCAATGCAAAGTAGTGCAACAAAATCAATCATACTATGAAAATATTCTGAATTTCCTATGGTGCAATCGCATGTGCTGCAAAATATAAAGTATGTGAAACTCAGAGAAAGTATAAAAAGTCAAGGGGAGAACTTCTGTACCCACTATAAGAATAAATAACATAAGTAATACTTTTATTCTGGTAACAAAGGCAAAGATTAAAACAAAAAGGAAACAAACCCTTTTTCATCTTAACTAGCAAATATGCCCGTGCGTTGCACCGGGAGAATCAAAACACACTTCCCTGGCCCAATGACCCAAGATAACATTCTGTTGCATCAGCCATGTAATATATATTTTACCAATGGTCTTAAAATGCATGTATGAGATGCTACACTTCAATCATGAAAGAATTGATTAATTTAAATATCTAAATGACCTTCCTAGTTAATTTGCAGTATAAGGAGTCATTGCCTTCATCATTTGATTTATCATTGACAGCTTAAATCATGAGATCGTACATGTATGTACATATATAAGAAATTAAGGTTTAACTGGTAAGTTACCAGATGCCTATTACTGATTTTCGTTACCAAATTTCTTCTAAACATACATGCACGAAGACCTATAAAGTCTAAAGTACAACTCAATTATCTTTCATATAGAAGGAAACATAATAAACGGATTTGCACATACCACACTAAAACGAATTTTTTATTTGAAGAGGTCACAATAATTTTCATGAAATCAGGTGTATGATTCGGAATTTCTTTTTTAACCATGCATGCTTCAGATTCCACGAAAAGGCCTAATTCCTTGTGCATTGAAATGAAAAAAAATCATCCCTCATACACACAGATGACAGCATTGACGAATCCCTTCAAATCTTTCACAATGCCACACGAGAAACAACATGATCAGTGGTGTCGCGCAAAGTTCATAAGGTTGTATTATTTGTGAAATGTACTCAACATGTTTCCAATTTATTAGACAACAAAAATATCAACGTTAAGACTGGATTTTCAAAATACCCCATATAAAGAAGATATTAATAAAGGTTGCATCATAAATGGAATTTTAGGAATGATGATTAATATAATACCATATTTCAAATCTACACATCTTTTTAAAGGGATTTCTATATATAACATGTTAGATTTGGAGTTAGGATTTGAAAGTGATTAACATAATACCATATTTGAAATCTACACATCTTTTTAAGGGATTTCTATATATAACATGTTAGATTTGGAGTTAGGGTTTGAAAGTTATGAGTTTTTTTGAAATATTTGAATATGTCCAAAAATAGAAAGAATGAAAATAGGGTAACTGGTACATTGTGCAGCCCATCTGCTAAGTGACGCTGGGGCGAGTAGTAATATCCTACGCCTACCAACATTAATTGGAGAGAAAAAGAAGAAAAGAGAGAAAGGGGAATTGAACCTGGGTCTCCCAGGTAGAGAGGTGAGGCTCACACCACTACGCCAGCCACCCGCAAGTTGTTGACTACATGGGCTTAACGTTAATAACCGAGCCTCCCGCGGCTTTTAGAAGGGGCAAACCGAACCGTTTTTTCACTTACCAATGGCATGGTGGGTAATTGTTTACAACCTCAGGGGCAGTTTTAATGACGGACGACAGAAACCCAATTCTCTTTATTATTTTCATCTTAATAAGGTTATTATGCTACAGGAGAATAATAATATCATGGGTACTTTCCAACAACAAAGAGGATACTACCTTCTCATACAACAATGAATCATACCGTAATGTATCCACAGTGTGAACCTAAGGTATTGCACGCAGTCTGCCACGGTTGAAATCTTCATTTCAACCAGTAAAATGGATTACCCAAGCCCTTGTTATGAAAAGAAGTGATCATTGATGTATCATATATGTACTGTGCGATATTGAACTGAAGGGAGTTCAGTTACCATGTACAGAATTATTGCTGTCCATCACAATCTGAATTCTAAACTCTATGTTTTAGAATAGGAACTTGTATCTAACAAGCTCGACTTCTAAATTAACTCCCAAAGATGAGTACCAACACAACATGAAGACCAGTGCATGTTAGAAAAAAATAGCTACATCATATTATGTGGATTAGCATTAGCTTGCCCTGATTAAATAACGTGTAATAGTGCAAGAGAATCAGACCCGCAAAACCATCTGTAACTAATCAACCTCACATCTCAAAAACTGAATCCACCTCTAAACTGAAACAAAACATGATTTGTATTCAGATTGCAAGTGTCATCCAGATTTGGGGGTAAAGTCGAGAGATGGGAGAAGCTCACCACACTAGGAGGGAAGGAAAGCCATTGGTGAGCTTGTACACGCGAGATAGGACACAGGGGCCAAGCGGGTGCTGGACTTGCTGCTCCATCTCCTCCGGTGAAGAGAGCTCGTCAGGGATGGACGCTTCGAGGAGGGCGTCCTGTACGCCGTTGGATGGGTGGAGAAGGCAATAGGCATTAGTAGCACAGAAATCAACCCTAATAAATAGTTCATATTTGATAACACAAGCAGCCTTTCCAATATGATGATTCTCAAGAAAGAGAAAAACATTATCCAAGAAATCAAGAAACAAAAGCGAAATGCTAGATAGCAGCATAACCATTCATTCAGGGAACATAAGAGGTGGCAAAAGCAGCAGCAGGTAATCCTTATAACTAGAGGCTAAGCATCCAGAGTTGGCTACAGTTAGTACTTCATAGCAACTAACACCGTCCTACTTCATAGCAACTAACACCGGCCAATAAAAAGTAGCACAAGTACTAGATACCTATGAGGGTGTGAACTTGGTGCCAATCAGTTGGCCAACCTTGTGGATATGGAGATCTTGTTTGTACCAGTACAATTAGCAAGCAGTTGTCTATTATCGAAGCCATTTCATTTGCAACGGTATCATAATAAAAATGTAATGTAAAATCCTGGTGTTGTGCACTAGCACTATAGCAACAGTACTTATCAGAAATTACATTATAGCTTCTTAAAAATGGAAAGGAAGAATTGCATCCTCAATCAAGTATGCTGGCAATCAAGGCCGGTCCTGAGATTTCAGGGGCCCAAGGCGAACTAGAAAATAGGGCCCCATACAAAGCATGGCACCAAAAAGAGTGATTTATATCGACCAAAGGTGATATATATTGTTTTGAAGAGCTTTATGATGAACGATAACAAGGTGTAACCATTTGAAAAAAAGGTGTGAAGCTGATATATGTACACAATGTGATTGAAATTCATGTAAAGAAGAACCGTGGTATTAGATCTTATGGCATTTCTATTTTTTGTTGTTGGAAGTTAGACAAATGGAAGACAATAACTTATCTTTTGCCAAAATCATTTTCCCTCAGTTCTAGTACAAGTTTGTAGTATTTCTACAGGCACAATCCGACATTCAGACTTGGACCAATCTAACAAAATGAGATTAATGTTGGAAGCTGATATAAATACAGTCAGAGGATTGACCATGGATTTTCAACATGAATTCATCATAAAATTCGCCTAGCTAGAATTAACAAGACATGACCCAAATCATATACAAAATCAGCGGAAAAGAAAGCACAACAGAACCCCATGTTGTTACCTGGTTGTCAACCCAACAGAACCCCCAATCAGCCAATTAGGCAGATAAGTATGGCGCACCAGTTAGCTGGCTGTCGCAGAACCCTATAGGCAGATAAGCATGGCGCATCAGCAATCCTGTTTGTTAAAAGAGTATTTTGTCCATGTGTAGAAACAAATACAGAAACTGATCTTGATAATATTTGGCATACCCAATAACAGATTAAGGTGCATATTTGATAGCACAAGGAGCAATTTTTCCCCAAAATTAAAAATAAGATTACCAAGCTACAGACTAACCATATCCAGCACAAGCAATTTGTCCCATCAAATGTTTACTAACGGCAGTATAGGCACAACAACACAACCTTACCTAGCGCCATAGCCATTATTCAGGGGCGGGGCGTGCGTATGCTGTACTGGCGCTTCTCCTTGGAGTTTGAGGATGAGGAGCAGCACACGCACTCGCCGCAGCTGTCGTCGAGCAGGACAAGCCATGGTGCCCACCCTCGTCCCGGACGGGCGGCTGCAGGGTGCGCCGCGTCCATGGATCCTACGGGATTCGGTCCTCCGTGCCTCCTTGCTCAAGGTGGACCATCAGGAAGCGAGGGCGCCCATGGGGGCGCTGTAGACGACGGAGAAGAGGCGCCATAGGCGGCCGTAGAAGGGCCGACGACGAAGGCGATGCCGGATGCCGAAACCCTAGCACGGGAAGTGGTTTTGGGCAAGCAGTTGAGGTCGAAAGGGGGAAATCTTGCCGAAGGGAAGGATGGATCCAAGCAAGGCGAGCTCGGTGGTGTGCTCCACCCCGGCAATATCCGCCGGAATCACGCGAATCGGGAGGGGCGGCTGTGGCGGCTGAGGGAACGGAGGAGAGAATGGGGGTTAGGGTTAGATGGGTGTGGACTTTGGATTAAATAAGCTGGCTCGAAATTTTTGCCACCGCCCGCATCAGCGACTTAAAATTTTGCACGTCCACGCGCGCTCTCGAAACTTCTGGCGCGTCCACTTTTTATTTTTATATATGTATATATACTGTTGACTACATTCAACTGACATATGGGCCAACCCACCAGCCACACAGTACACATCAGTAGGAGTCATCGGTGACGGCCTGGATAATGTATAAAAAATCGAATGGCTTGACCGAGTAAGTTGATTTGTGACGATTTTCATGACAGTTCATCATGTCCATCATAAAAGGGCTACCTTCTTAGGTGGACAGTCACATTCTATTGATCCATGACGGCTTCCATGACGGATAGTAGAAAACCGTCATCATCGGTGACGATTTCTGAGAACGTCATCAGAAATCCGTCAAGTATTAACATGTTTCTTGTAGTGGTAGATTTTTGCAATATGTATATGAGTACGTTTTTTACTAATGTTGAGTCCATGGATTATACGCATTCTCACCTTTCCATCATTGCTAGCCTCTTCGGTACAGCGCATTGCTCTTTCTCACCTTGAGAGTTGGTGAAAACTTTGCCGGTGCATCCAAACCCCGTGATATGATACGCTCTATCACACATAAACCTCCTTATATCTTCCTCAAAACAGCCACCATACCTACATATTATGGCATTTCCATAGCCATTCCGAGATATATTGCCATATAAATTTCCACCGTTCCGTTTATCATTATGACACGCATCATTATTGTCATATTGCCTTGCATGATCATGTAGTTGACATCGTATTTGTGGAAAAGCCACCATGCATAATTTTTTATACGTGTCACTCTTGATTCATTGCCCATCCCGGTACACCGCCGGAGGCATTCATATAGAGTCATATCTTGTTCTAGTTTTGGGTTGTAATTCATAAGTTGTAAATCAATATAAGTGTGATGATCATCATTATTAGAGCATTGTCCCCAAATAAAAAAAAGGAAAGGCCAAAAAGAAAAAAAAGGAAAGGCCAAAGAAAAAAAAGAGAAAAAAAGAAAGGCCAAAAAGAAAAAAAAAGAAAGGCCCAAAAAAAGAAAAAAAGAAAAAAAGAAAATAAATAAAAAGGGGGCAATGTTACTATCTCTATTTCCACACTTGTGCTTCAAAGTAGCACCATGTTCTTCATATAGCGAGTCTCATATGTTGTCACTTTCATATACTAGTGGGAATTTTTCATTATAGAACTTGGCTTGTATATTCCTACGATGGGCTTCCTCAAAATGCCCTAGGTCTTCGTGAGCAAGCTAGTTGGATGCACACCCACTAGTTTCTTTTGTTGAGCTTTCATGCATTTATAGCTCTAGTGCATTCGTTGCATGGCAATCCCTACTTCTGATGTTGACATCAATTGATGGGCATCTCCATAGCCTGTTGATTATCCTCGTCAATGTGAGACCTCCTCATTTTTTTCTTCTCCACACAATCCCCATTATCATATTCTATTCCACCCATAGTGATATATCCATGGCCCACGCTCATGTATTGCGTGAAAGTTGAAAAAGTTTGAGATTATTTAAGTACGAAACAATTGCTTGGCCTGTCATCGGGGGTGTATAATTTGGGAGCATTTTTGTGTGACGAAAATGAAGCATAGCCTAATTATCTGATTTTGTAGGGATGAACTTTCTTTAGCCATGTTATTTTTAGAAGACATGATTGCTTTGCTTAGTATGCTTGAAGTATTACTATTTCTTATGTCAATATGAACTTTTATTTTGAATCATTTGGATCTGAACATTCATGCCACAATAAAGAAAATTACATTGAGAAATATGCTATGTAGCATTCGACATCAAAAATTCTGTTTTTATCATTTACCTACTCGAGGACGAGCAGGAATTAAGCTTGGGGATGCTTTATACGTCTCCAACGTATCTATAATTTTTGATTGTTCCATGCTATTATATTACACATTTTGGATGTTTATGGGCTTTACTTTAGACATTTATATCATTTTTGCGACTAACCTACTAACTGGAGGCCCAGCCCGTATTGCTGTTTTTTTGCCTATTTCAGTGTTTCGAAGAAAAGGAATATCAAACGGAGTCCAAACGGAATGAAGCCTTCGGGAGCGTGATTTTTGGAACGAACATGATCCAGAGGACTTGGAGTGCAAGTCAAGAAGCAGCCGAGGCGACCACGAGGGTGGAGGGCGCACCCCCTATCAGGTGGGCCCCTCGGGCGTCCACCGACGTACTTCTTCCTCCTATATATACCTACGTACCCCGAAAACATCAGGGGAGCCAACGAAAACCTATTTCCACCACTGTAACCTTCTGTATCCGCGAGATCCCATCTTGGAGCCTTCGCCGGCGCTCCGCCAGAGGGGGAATCGACCATGGAGGGCTTCTACGTCAACACCATAGCCCCTCCGATGAGTTGTGAGTAGTTTACCACAGACCTTCAGGTCCATAGTTATTAGCTATCTGGCTTCTTCTCTCTTTTTGGATCTCAATACCATGTTCTCCTCGATCTTCTTGGAGATCTATTCGATGTAACTCTTTTTGCAGTGTGTTTGTCGAGATCTGATGAATTGTGGGTTTATGATCAAGTTTATCTATGAGAAATATTTGAATCTCCTCTAAATACTCTTATGTATGATTGAGTTATCTTTGCAAGTCTATTCGAATTATCAGTTTGGTTTGGCCTACTAGATTGTTCTTTCTTGCAATGGGAGAAGTTCTTAGCTTTGTGTTCAATCTTGCAGTGTCCTTCCCCAGTGATAGCAGGGGCAGCAAGGCACGTATTGTATTGTTGCCATCGAGGATAAAAAGATGGGGTTTATATCATATTGCATGAGTTTATCCCTCTACATCATGTCATCTTTCTTAATGCGTTACTCTGTTCTTTATGAACTTAATACTCTAGATGCATGCTGGATAGCGGTCGTTGTGTGGAGTAATAGTAGTAGATGCAGGCAGGAGTAGGTCTACTTGTCACGGACGTGATGCCTATATACATTATCATGCCTAGATAATCTCATAATTATTCGCTTTTCTATCAATTGCTCGAAAGTAATTTGTTCACCCACCGTAATACTTATGCTATCTTGAGAGAAGCCCCTAGTGAAACCTATGGCCCCTGGGTCTATCTTTTATCATATAAGCTTTCAATCTACTTTTATTTGCATCTTTATTTTTCCAATCTATATTATAAAATACCAAAAATATATTTATCTTATCATACTATCTCTATCAGATCTCTCTTTCGCAAGTGACCGTGAAGGGATTGACAACCCCTTTATTGCGTTGGTTGCGAGTTCTTTGTTTGTTTGTGTAGGTGCATGGGACTTTTGAGGAGCCTCCTACTGGATTGATACCTTGATTCTCAAAACCTGAGGGAAATACTTACGCTACTATTGCTGAATCACCCTTTCCTCTTCAAGGAAATCCAACACAAGCTCAAGACGTAGCACCGCCACATGACGAAAACTCGGCTGGAAGTAGATGTCGAACAGCTTGCCAGTTGCAAGGCTGCTAGAGCACCTTGACTTGCACAATCAACATGGTGGTGGTGGTGGTGGCGCCATTTTCCTAAAGCAATATGCAGAGTGCCAAATCTTCAGAGCTATCAACTAGCATACTAAATCAACTAAATCAAAATGTTTTATAAATCAACTAAATCAACTAGCCTATTAAATCAACTTGCCTACTAAATCAACTAAATCAAAATGTTCTATAAATCAACTAAATCAACTAGCCTACTAGATCAACTTTCCTACTAAATCAACTAAATCAAAATGTTCTAAATTAACTAGCCTACTAGATCAACTTGCCAACTAAATCAACAAAATCAAAATGTTCTAAATCAACTAAATCAACTAGCCTACTAGATCAACTTGCCTACTAAATCAAGTAAATCAAAATGTTCTAAATCAACTACATCAACTAGCCTACTAGATAAACTTGCCTACTAAATCAACAAAATTAAATTATTCTAAATCAACTAAATCAACTAGGCTACTAAATCAACTAAATCATATGAACTAAATCAAAATGTTGCATATGAACTAGCCTACTAAATCAAAATGTAGTAGGGAGGAGGGGTTGTGGATGGAGGAGGAAGGAGGGAGAAGAGAGTAGGACAGAGGAGGAAGGGCGGAGCGAGGAGGGGCTGGCCGGCGCAGCGAGTCGATGGAGAACGGAGGAGGAGGGCGGTACCGAGTCCAGCAAGGAGGAGGAGGTGACGGCGGTGCAGAGGGAGGAGTGGTAGGTGACGGCGGCTAGCGGGGGAGCACCGGCGCGGGGGGGGGGGTTGAGGGTGAGGTCGAGTGAGTGTGAGTGTGAGTGTGTGGATAGGATAGAGGAGAGCGTGGGTGGTGGGAGGTAGCTAGTTTTAGCAGTAGCGCGGTACAGGTAAATGCGCTACTACTAAACTACCTAGCAGTAGCGTCCTTCTAATTAACGCGCTGTTGCTATAACTAGCTTCGCGGCGGGGTCGTGGGAATAGTAGCAGTAGCATGGCTTATTGGAGGCGCGCTACTACTACTTTTATTTCAGCAGCGTGTTGTGGTGGAACGCGCTACTGATAAATTGCAGCAGCGCCTTGTTTTAAAACTCGCTGCTGGTAAGATCCTGTGGATAGGCTTTTCTCTAGTAGTGCCTTCTCGATGAGAGGATCGATGGTGATGACGATGGCGACGATTTTCCCCTCCCGGAGGGATGTTCCCCCGGTAGAACAACTCACCGGAGCACTAGATTGGTTCTGCCAAGGTTGCGCCTCGAGATGGCAGCGCTTTGTCCCGAAAGATTACTTATGATTTTTTTTCCAGGGCAAAATACACCATATAGTAGAAGATGGGCATCAGGGGCCTGCCTGGTGGCCCACGAGGCAGGGGATGCGCCTAGGGGGTAGGGCACTCCCTCCCCCCTCATGGCTGCTGGGTGGCCCCCCTCTGGTGCTTTGTTCGCCCAATATTTTTAATATATTCCAAAACTGACTTTCGTAGAGTTCCAGGACTTTTGGAGTTGTGCGGAATAGGTGTCTAATATTTTCTCCTTTTCCAGCCAAGAATTCCACCTGCCGGCATTCTCCCTCTTTGTGTAAACCTTCTAAAATAAGAGATAAAATGCATAAGTATTGTGACATAATGTGTAATAACAGCCCACAATTCAATAAATATTGATATAAAAGCATGATGCAAAATGGACGTATCACAACCCACGTCCGAAAAGGCGGCGGTGGCCATGGGGCACCTGCTTCCTCATGAGATCGCCGAGCGAGAGCTGGAGATGCAGGAGGCAGCGAAGATCGAGGAGCGCCGGGAGGAGGAGTTCTGCATGGCCGAGGTCGAGGTAGAGAAGAGTCTGCCCATCGAGGAATCAGCAGTGGACTACCAACAAGAGCTCTGGCGCAGACACTACTACGAGTACTACAACCTTGAGGGCGGCACTGAGGACGAGGACGAGGACGAGGACGCGGTCGACTTCAGCAGGGGGACGAGGCCGGCGTGGCGCCGGATTTGTTAAAATTATGCGTACTTAGGCTTTGTTTTTATGCTGGTCTTTTGTTAGAGAAATGTTTAGCTCATCTGGCTCTGCTTAGTTACTAAAATTGCTCGATTCAGTAAGTGTGGTCTATGTGCTGTACGCTCTTTTGTGTGCCCAGATTAGCAAGCGATGTTAAATTATGCAATGACATGGATAAGGACAATGCCAGGGGAAATTTCCACCAAAATTTGAATTATCAAACTCATCCCATGCACGTAAAGCAGAAGAATCATTTGTGATGTGTCAGGACTGGATTTTCGGGATATTAATTTCCAGAAAATGGCCATTGTGCTCACCAAAGCCAGGATTACTCTTAGCTGATGAGGCACCAACTCGATACAGAAATTCCAAGCAAAATACATAATATGCAGTACAAGACCATTCTGGCCTATGAGTACAACAAATGGTTTCTAGTGGTTGATGGCGGAAGCGGTTTGTGGATCATCAACGTCTATGGGACTCCACTTCCCGCAGGAACAGCTGACCAGGTTAACTCCTATCTTCGTGAGGCTGCTATCACCGTTGCTTAGGTTCCAGGTCTATCATCGCAATGCTCCTCTCCATGCAAGAAATCTGGCCAAGACAATAGCCAGGGACAAGCCAGTGAGTACTTTGAATGTACTCGCAAACATTATGAACACGGGTATAAAATAGCAAATGATAATCATGCTCTGAAATTTTCTGTGATCATAATGTCAGTCACGCAATAAAAATCCTTGATGCATGCACGCAGATTATTTATATGCAACATGCATATGCAATAATGGAGTAGGAATAAAATGCACCGATCGGGTGTCTAAAGGGACGCCTCGAAAGGATCATGATATGAAGCATGCCTCAGTCAGGCGTCTAAGCGACACCACATAAAGGGCTTATAAGGTAAATACATAATAAACATGCCACAGTCGGGCGTCTGAGCGACACCACATAAAGGGCTTATGAAGTAAATAAATAACAAGCATGCCACAGTCGGGCGTCTCAGCGACACCACATAAAGGGCTTATAAGGTAAATAAATAACAAGCATGCCACAGTCGGGCGTCTCAGCGACACCACATAAAGGGCTTATAAGAAAAACAATCATAGTGAATATCCAGGAGGTAGAACCGTCCCAGGGATACTGAATACTCCAAATAATATAAAGGGGTTAGTCCATAATAATAACAATCATAATTATCATAAGTCACACATCATGATCCATGTTTTGGTTTAGTAGTCTCTCCTCCGAAGACCGACACTGAGACCGACACTTGACTCAACCCAGACTGTGGTCCTTACCCATGGACACGGCTATTCGAATAGATTTAATCTCTGTAGAGGGTGTACTCTTTACCCACGACTAACGGATTCCTTTAGTCCATCGGGACTAATTCCGTCTATGGTCTTTTAAATGAAAACACACTTGACTTGCACACACCAGCTTAACTTACCGGTGTCTGGAATCACCCATGACACCTGTCAAGCAAAACTCTAAGTGGGGAGGCTACAACCTCGAATAGCATGGGATCAAATTTATATCGTGCGCTCTAAGGGGTGCCCCCCACTCGGTCCCAACCGGAAACACCCATGCCCCCGGACCAGGTGGCCTGCCTACCGGATGCAGCCGGTATCTTCCACCATGGCCTCTCTGTATGGTGTGTGCCAAGAAAGGGGTTGACAACTTACTGGACCGTACCCTACCTACGGCAGGGACAAGTGGAAGTACGAAACAAGTATGGGGGTTACTGGCACAAGACTCGATCTACGGTCGACTCAAGAGGTTTAAGTATTCCCTACACGATTAGCATAACAAGTTGTACTTCAACCAACAGATAGAATCACCACTCGACATACCTCATCATGCCATACCAGACACAACCGTCTCGACGGAGGACTAGAGACTAGCCCGTGTCTACCCAAGACAGAGGCTTTCCCGGTTTCCTTCCGATATGCATGAAAGGCATATGATGATGATCATTATCCCAAACATATCAAACTTCACTAGCACAAAATCATCAATATGCACGCATGAGTTTGAACATATCATCACATAAAATAACGGGTTCTCCGTGTCGAGGTGGTATTGTAACCGTGTCAGACAACACACATAAAATTATGCCAGGGTTAAAAAATGCTTGCCTTCAAGTTGGGTAGAGGCAGGGTGCATCCTAAAACTTTTGAAAGTTTTTCTTCTTCTCCAAAAATCCTATTTTGAAAATATTCAAATTAACACATAGTTTCAAAACAGTGCAAAAAAAGTTGTCTGAATTTTTTTCAAATAAATCTTAAAATAAACTAGACTAAATTTGAGGGAGGTAGGAAAAAGAATCAACTCATTTGGAGTTTTACTATAAAAGATATAGCTAGTCAAAGTTTTGGTCAAATTCTATTTTTAATAAAAACCAGAAAAAGAAAAGGTTTCGGGGAGAATACGTTTTCGAAGCAGAGGAGGCATACTTTGGGTCGTTTGCGCTTTCACTTAGAACACGTGGGCCGGCTCGGGGTCATTGACAGTGGGTCCAGGGGCCCACTGGTCAGGTTTGACCGGTCGTCCCCCACCTCCTTCCTCCTCTGGCCGAACAGGGGCGGGGCTCCGGCGATTGTCGCCGGCGATGGGTGGCTCCTCGCGGGTAGGGATGGATCCGCCGGACCAGGGCGGTCCTCCCGGTGGTCGACTGGCTGGCGGGGACGGAGGGAGTCGCCGGCGGTGAGCTTCGCGACGGAGATGGCTTCGGGAGGGATTGGGGGTCTGGGCTATGGTGGCTCTCGGTCGGGGCTGAGGTGATGGGAGGCTCCGCATGATCACGTGGAGTCGGGTGGTGGTGCTGGATGGACGGGAGGGGCTTTGGTTGAGACGAAATAGACTGGGACTTGGCGGCGGCTGAAACGGCTGGAGTCGGGGAAGACGGCCTTCGTCTCCTCGACTGCTGGCCATGGTAGCTCTAGGGGGATAGCTTGAGGTTGCTTGAGGACTCGGTTGAGCTCGGCGGCCCTTATATAGGCGGTTGAGGTCGGTTCACGGCGGCCGGGGATAGGATCATCGACGACCGCCGTCCTGTAGCTTGCAGGGCATCGTGGTGGCGACGGGCGCTTGCGGACAAGCTGGCACTGCTCCAAGGGCGAGCTGGCGGGCGCGGGAGGCTCGGGCGGCGCCGTCCATGGCCGGGGCCTGCTGGGGTTGGCTGCTAGTGGCCACAGCCGACCTGACGGTGGCGCTGTGGAGCTCCAGGGGCGGCTCTGCGGCGAGGGAGGGGGCAGGTGCATCGGCTAGAAGCGGGAGAGGACCAGAACAGGCGCGGGGAGGCGGCAGTGGGACGCGGCGGCCCGGGCACACGCACGTGCAAAACACGCGCTCTGGCCGCGCCCAGAGCATGCCCACCAGGTGTTCGGCGAATTGCCAGGGCTCGCTAGGAGGCTAGGGTGGAGCTGGGGTTTAACAGGATTAGGTTAGGGTAGTCTAGAAGCTTAGTGGACATGGTGGTTAGGCAAAACAAGTAGGTCCAGTGTGCAAACTAAAACTCATGTCAAAACTGACCATGCCCATAAGGTGTTTGACAAAATGCCAAGGGCACTTAGGCATTTCTTGGGGTGGTCAAACTCTCCAAACTAGTGTCTCTTTAGATGCAAAAGAGGGTGGTAAGGTCATTTGGGCAAAACCATAAACTTGCTAGTGCAAGTTTTGCAAAACCTCAGTTCTGGACAGAAGGTAAATGGCATCACTGCATGTACTAAAGATCCTCCAATGGGTCCACTCTCCTGGACTTAAGGGTTTGGTAGGGTGGTCTACAAGCAGGAAAAATAATCATGGGTAAAGGAGCAAGTTAAAATATAGTTGCAGTACAAATCACCAGGTTGAACTAGAATGAAGATGAGGATGATTCACTCAAAATTTTCAAAGAACATCAATGGGTTTTTGCATAAAGTTGAATAATATACTCCTATTAACATCCCATAATTTTGGTGGAAGTTTTAAAGAAATATTTAAATAGGTTGTAGTGCAAAAGTGAAATCTGACCAGAATTGAAAATTAGGGGTAAAGCTAAAAATCACCAAATGACCAAATTATATTTTTGCATAAAAGTGATTTAGGGACATCATAGGTCATTCCCAAATTTTGGTGGGATTATTCAATAAATTTATCAAATGGTTGTAGTTCAAATGGGACCCTAAAACCTATGAAAAACCCTTTTGAGAAACAAAGCTCAGGGAAAAATAATTATATAAATAATCGTACTGATAAAAAAATTTGTTTTATTTGAGAGGGAAAATAAGTCCAACAATTAATGAAAAGTTTTCCCTTGGGGTAAAAACTCCATAATAATAAAGAAAAGAATGGTTCTGAAATCAAAAGGAAATCCAGAAAATAAAAGTTTAAGTTTCCTGGCAAAATTTTAATAAACAAAACATGGTTAAATTTTTGGGGTGTCACAACACGACCCCCCTTAAAAAAATCTTGTCCTCAAGATTTGTTAAGAGTTGCTTTGAAAATATTATTCCTGTCAGTTGAAACTAAAAAGTTTACTCATAGCACAAATTTTGTGTCATCGAGGTTGGTTTTTGGCAGCTACGTCCGAGGTTAAAAATGCAATCGCACATCAACATACTCATGCATGGCTACTATTTAAAATAGGGCACTCAAGCAAACAACCTTTAATTACGGCAATACAGGATCACACAGTTACAAGGAGAGGACATACTAAGACTCGGTACTGCTCGAGTGACTCAGTCTACCTCGTTAATATCTAAGCGGGCGTGCCTCGTGGACGTCGAGGTTTCTCCATGGTTCTTGCCGTCGGGATTAGCTGGAGGGGGTTGAGGGACTGCAGGGTCGGGGTAGCGATGATGACCATCTCGGGGATTGTTTGCCACAATCCCGCTGGGGTGTGTTCCCAAAAGCCAATGAAGCACTTCTGGGGTCAGCAAGGTATTTTGGTCGATGACTGGGTTATGGTGTTGGGCTCATCTTCTCCTCTTGTCGGGGCTCGGCGTATCAGTTCTCCATGAGCTGCGATCAGATCAAGAGTGATTTGATCGAACAGATCCTCTAGTGCACTTACATAGCGTACTAGATGCAACTATGCAGGATCCGTCTCATGATCTCCGTTGGCAACCTGGGGTGGCCTACCATACCCGTCACAGCTGGGGTAGTAGTAGAACAAGCGATAGTTAACTCTGGGCGACAAGTGTCGGAGTTGAACTATAGCCTCTCGAGCATCTAGTTGGATGGCTTGTGGCTCAAAGGAAGTTGTCCTTCCGGTGAACCTGTAGGGGTGTTCTGGAGACAGACCCCTACCATAGACGTGCATGGTGGCCCAGAATTGACGGCTTTCACCGCTCATGGGTCCTTGGTACACCACATATTCTGGGGGTTCTTCTAATGCAAAGGCACGACGGGTGAGGTTTGCTAGCACGATCATAAAACCTCCAAGGTTGGTTGCTGTGGTCTCGTTGTGCACTACGGGGCCAGGCATTATGGCTTGGTTTGGGGAAAGAGTTTGTGCTGTGCTGTGTTGAGGCTAGCGTGCCCTTTTTATAGAAAAAGGGGACGGAGTCTTCCTTCGCATGCTTGCAAATGGGACAATTTAGGTGTCGGTCACTAGCGCGTGATCGACAGGCTAGGCTGATAGGTTGGGTATCGACTGCCAAAAGTGTCGGGGCCACTGTGTAGTTATCTTGCACGAGAAGCTTGGCTGGGGTTAGGTTAAGGTTTGGTGGGTTGGTTAACCTAGGTTTATTGACCTGGCTAAGATAGGATTAGCCAATGGTCAGCCTGGCTCTGATACCAAGTTTGTCAGGACCGTATTTTCGGGATATTAATTTCCAGAAAAATGGCCCTTGTGCTCACCAGCCCCAGGATTACTGTTAGCTGATGAGGCACCAACTCGATACAGAAATTCCAATCAAAATACATAATATGCAGTCCAAGACCATTCTGGCCTATGAGTACAACAAATGGTTTCTAGAGGTTGATGGTGGAAGCGGTTTGTGGATCATCAACGTCTATGGGACTCCACTTCCCACAGGAACAGCTGACCAGGTTAACTCCTATCTTCGTGAGGCTGCTAGCACCATTGCTTAGGTTCCGGGGCTGTCATCACAATGCTCCTCTCCATGCAGGAAATCTGGCCAAGACAATAGCCAGGGACAAGCCAGTGAGTACTTTGAATGTACTCGCAAACATTATGAACACGGGTATAAAATAGCAAATGATAATCATGCTCTGAAATATTCTGTGATCATAATGTCAGTGACGCAATAAAAATCCTTGATGCATGCACGCAGATTATTTATATGCGACATGCATATGCAATAATGGAGTAGGAATAAAATGCACCGATCGGGTGTCTGAAGCGACGCCTCGAAAGGATCATGATATGAAGCATGCCTCAGTCGGGCGTCTAAGCGACACCACATAAAGGGCTTATAAGGTAAATAAATAACAAACATGCCACAGTCGGCCGTCTGAGCAACACCACATAAAGGGCTTATGAAGTAAATAAATAACAAGCATGCCACAGTCGGGCGTCTCAGCGACACCACATAAAGGGCTTATAAGGTAAATAAATAACAAGCATGCCATAGTCGGGCGTCTCAGCGACACCACATAAAGGGCTTATAAGAAAAAAAATCATAGTGAATATCCAGGAGGTAGAACCGTCCCAGGGATACTCAATACTCCAAATAATATAAAGGGGTTAGTCCATAATAATAACAATCATAATCATCATAAGTCACACATCATGATCCATGTTTTGGTTTAGTAGTCTCTCCTCTGAAGACCGACACTGAGACCGACACTTGACCCAACCCAAACTGTGGTCCTTACCCATGGACACGACTATTCGAATAGATTTAATCTCTGCAGAGGGTGTACTCTTTACCCACGAGTAACGAATTCCTTTAGTCCATCGGGACTAATTCCGTCTATGGTCTTTTAATTGAAAACACACCTGACTTGCACACACTAGCTTAACTTACCGGTGTCTGGAATCACCCACGACACCTGTCAAGCAAAACTATAAGTGGGGAGGCTACAACCTCGAATAGCATGTGATCAAATTTATATCGCGTGCTCTAAGGGGTGCCCCCCTCTCGGTCCCAACCGGAAACACCCATGCCCCTAGACCAGGTGGCCTGCCTACCGGATGCAGCCGGTATCTTCCACCATGGCCTCTCTTTATGGTGTGTGCCAATAAAGGGGTTGACAACTTACTGGACCGTACCCTACCTACGGCAGGGACAAGTGGTAGTATGAAACAAGTATGGGGGTTACTGGAACATGACTCGATCTACGGTCGACTCAGGAGGTTTAAGTATTCCCTGCATGATTAGCATAACAACTTATACTTCAACCAACAGACAGAATCACAACTCGACATACCTCATCATGCCATATCAGACACAACCATCTCGACAGAGGACTAGAGACTAGCCCGTGTCTACCCAAGACAGAGGCTTTCCCGGGTTCCTTCCGGTATGCATGAAAGGCATATGAGGATGATCACTATCCCAAACATATCAAACTTCACTAGCACGAAATCATCAATATGCACTCATGAGTTTGAACATATCATCACATAAAATAACAGGTTCTCTGTGTCGATTTGGTATTGTAACCGTGTCAGACAACACACACAAAATTATGCTAGGGTTCAGAAATGCTTTCCTTCAAGTTGGGTAGAGGCAGGGTGCATCCTAAAACTTTTGAAAGTTTTTCTTCTTCTCCAAAAATCCTATTTTGAAAGTATTCAAATTAACACATAGTTTCAAAATAGTGCAAAAAAAGTTGTCTGAAACTTTTTCAAATAAATATTAAAATAAACTAGACTAAATTTGAGAGAGGTAGGCAAAAGAATCAACTCATTTGGAGTTTTATTATAAAAGAGATAGCCAGTCAAAGTTTTGGTCAAATTCTATTTTTAATATAGCCAAAAATAGAAAACGTTTCGGGGAGAATACGTTTTCCAAGAAGAGGAGGCGTACTTTGGGTCGTTTGCACTTTCCCTTAGAACACGTGGGCTGGCTCGGGGTCACTGACAGTGGGTCCAGGGGCCCACTAGTCAGGTTTGACCGGTCGTCCCCTGCCTCCTTCCTCCTGTGGCCGAACAGGGGCGGGGCTCCGGCGATCGTCGCTGGCGATGGGAGGCTCCTCGCGGGCTCCCGAGGGCAGGGATGGATCCGCCGGACTAGGGCGGTTCTCCCGGTGCTCGACTAGCTAGCGGGGACGGAGGGAGTCGCCGGCGGCGAGTTCGCGGCGGAGATGGCTTCGGGAGGGATTGGGGGTCTGGGCTATGGTGGCTCTCGGTCTGGGCTGAGGTGATGGGCGGCTCCGCACGATCACGTGGAGTCGGGTGGTGGAGCTGGATGGACGGGAGGGGCTTTGGTTGCGACGAAATAGACTGGGACTTGGCGGCGGCCGAACCAGCCGGAGTCGGGGAAGACGGCCTTCCTCTCCGCGCCTGCTGGCCATGGTAGCTCTAGGGGGATAGCCTGAGGTTGCTTGAGGACTCGGTTGAGCTCGGGGGCCCTTATATAGGCAGTTGAGGTCGGTTCGCGGTGGCCGTGGATAGGATCGTCGGCGACCACTGTCCTGTAGCTTGCAGGGCATCGTGGCGGCGACGGGCGATTGCGGACAAGCTGGCACTGCTCCAGGGGCGAGGTGGCGGGTGCGGGAGGCTCGGGCAGCGCCGTCCAGGGCCGGGGCCTGCTGTGGTCGGCCGCTAGTGGCCACAGCTGACCTGACGGCGGCACTGTGGAGCTCCAGGGGCGGCTCTGCGGCGAGGGAGGTGGCAGGTGCGTCGGCTTGAAGCGGGAGAGGACCAGAACATGTGCGGGGGAGGCGACAGTGGGACGCGGCGGCCCGGGCGCACGCACGTGCAAAACGCGCGCTCTGGCTGCGCCCAGAGCACGCCCACCAGGTGTTCGAAGAATTGCCAGGGCTTGCTAGGAGGCTAGGGTGGAGCTGGTGTCTAACAGGATTAGGTTAGGGTAGTCTAGAGGCTTAGTGGCCATGGTGGTTAGGCAAAACAAGTAGGTCCAGTGTGCAAACTAAAACTCATGTCAAAACTGATCATGCCCATAAGGTGTTTAACAAAATGCCAAGGGCACTTAGGCATTTCTTGTGGTGGTCAAACTCTACAGTCTAGTGTCTCTTTATATGCAAAAGAGGGTGGTAAGGTCATTTGGGCAAAACCATAAACTTGCTAGTGCAAGTTTTGCAAAACCTCAGTTCTGGACAGAAGGTAAATGGCATCATTGCATGTACTAAAGATCCTCCAATGGGTCCACTCTCTTGGACTTAAGGGTTTGGTAGGGTGGTCTACAAGCAGGAAAAATAATCATGGCACTAGTAGAAAAGGGGCCAATGGTCCAGGCCGGTCCAGCCCATTAGTCCCGGTTCAATCCAGAACCGGGACCAATGGGGGCATTGGACCCGGTTCGTGAGCCCCAGGGGCCGGCCGGGCCACGTGGGCCATTCGTCCTGGTTCGTCTGGACCTATTGGTCCCGGTTGGTGGGACGAACCGGGACCAATGGCCCTCGCTCCTGGCCCACCACCATTGGTCCCGGTTGGTGGCCTGAACCGGGACCAAAGGACGGCCATTAGTCCCGGTCCATTCCACCAACCGGGACTAAAGGGTTGGTCCTTGTTGCGGGCAAAGTTTAGTCCCACCTCGCCAACCGAAGGGGAATCAGACCAGTTTATAAGCCCCTCCCTCTCTGCCTTATTGAGCTCCTCTGAAAATGAAAATAGATGCCCTTATATAGGGCATTTAGCCTAAATTCATACAAATTTCTCTTGAAATTTGTTATGAATTTAAGTTGAATTTCCTCTATAAGCGCATCTATGCTCATTTCTGAGTAGTTTTTTATATAGTTTTTTTTCTTTTCTGCTATATTTATTTTTTTCTTTTTATTTCTGAGCTGTAATAAGTCATTAAAAATAAGCATCTATGCTCATTTTTTAGTAAAGTTAATCATAAATATTTTTTCTTCTATTTATTTTTGAATTTTAATAAGTCATTAAAAATAAGCATCTATGCTCATATTTTAGTAAAGTTAATCACAACTATTTTTTCTTCTTTTTATTTCTGATTTGTAATAAGTCATTAAAAATAAGCATCTATGCTCCTTTTTTAGTACAGTTAATCACAACTATTTTTTGCTTCTATTCATTTCTGAGTAGTTTTCTATATAGTTTTTTTTCTTTTCTGCTATATTTATTTTTTGTTTTTATTTCTAAGTTGTAATAAGTCATTAAAAATAAGCATCTATGCTCATTTTTTAGTATAGTTAATCACAACTATTTTTTGCTTCTATTCATTTCTGAGTAGTTTGCTATATAGTTTTTTTCTTTTCTGCTATATTTATTTTTCTTTTTATTTCTGAGTTGTAATAAGTCATTAAAAATAAAAAAGAGGCGCAATGCTTGTTAATTGCTTCAAGCCTTTCGGAATAGTGTCAACTCCACTACACATACTCTGTGCAGTCTACCGTATTCCTCAAGGCTTGAAGCTAACCAACGTGCAGGAGCATTGAGCCTCTTCGTCATCGTCTTTGTACTCAGGGCTTATAAACAGCTGTGAGTGCCTCTCGCTTGGCGAGGTGGGACTAAAAAAACAGCTGCAGGAAGAATCAACAAAAAACAACTGCAGAAAATAAAAAAGAAGTTAGACGGGTCCATTGGTACCGGTGGGTGGCATCAACCGGTACCAATGCCACTCTTTGGTCCCGGTTAGTGGAACCAACCGGGACGAATGCCGCTCTTTAGTCCCGGTTGGAGCCACCAACCGGGACCAAAGGTCTTCATTTCCCGCCCTTTGGGCTGCTGAAAAGAGGCCTTTGGTCCCGGTTGGTGGCACCAACCGGGACTAAAGGGGGCATTGGTCCCGGTTGGTGCCACGAACCAGGACCAAAGCCTTTGCTATATATACATCACTTAGCGCGACTTCGATCTCTCCTGCTCCACTCCCGTCGCCGCGCGTCTCCCTGCCGCCACCTCGCCGTCGTCGCCCCGCCCCAACGCCGTCGCCGCCACGCCCCGACGTTGTCGCCGCCCCGCGCCGCACCGCCCAGCCCCGCCCCACGCCGTCGCCGCCCGCGCGCCCCGCCCAGCCCGCCCGCGCCTCCCCGATCGACGTCCCCGCGCCGCCTCAACGTCGTCGCCGCCCCGCTCCGCACCTCACTGTCGCCGGCCGTACGTGAGCACCTCGCCGTCGCCTTCGCCGGCCGTACGCCGGCCACCGTCATTTTTTTATTAGATTAATTAGATTTTTTTGTTAGATTAATTATATTTTTTTGTTAGGTTAGATGTGTAGTAATTTAGATATGTAGTTCATAGATTTTTTTTGTTAGATTAGATTTTTTTGTTAGATTAGATGTGTAGTAATTAATTTGTTTATATGATGTTAGATTTTTTTGTTAGATTAATTAGATTTTTTGTTAGATTAGATGTGTAGTAATCTAGATATGTAGTTCATAGATTTTTTTGTTAGATTAGATTTTTTTTTGTTAGATTAGATGTGTAGTAATTAATTTTGTTCATAGAATTTTAATGATTTTTTTGTTCATAGTATTTAGAGAAAGGAAAAAAAATAAGAAGTAGTTTATATATAGTTGAACTATCTAGTTGATTTAATAAACTAATTTATTTTACTATATATAGAAGTAGTTTGTTTTTAGTAAGTACTACTTATTTATTTATAGTAAGTGCTTAGTAGTTGAACCAGATAGTTGATTTAATTAATAAAACTACTTTTATTTAACTATATATAGAAGTAGTTCCCGCATCGACGTCGGTGATGCCTATCCCGCATCCTCGTCGTTGTCGACTCGGCGGTGGAGGCCTGCTTGATCAGGGCCATGTTCGGGACTGGGCTCTGCCGGGCTGGTATTGGGAGGTGCTACCTTCCGGGGGACGTAGGTTGGTGAGGAGGCAGCCCGTTGTTGACCCGGTCGCATGGGCCAGTGACGGTGGTGAGGCATCCGCACACCGCGGAGGTGGTACGTCACCGTGTCAGCGAGGAGGACGAGCACGTCCGTCGCTACATGGTTGCATTGGAGGGCAGGTTCGACAATACCTGGCAGGTTCTTCAGGGATCTCACTGGAGCTATGATCCTGTGATGGTTCCTTATCTTTGGGTGTCCACCGCCCGCGTCGATACCCGTCGGGCGCTACGGTTCTAGTTGTATTAGTGATAATATTCGACGATGTACGGACACCAAGAGATGATGTACTTTTGCTTATAATAATTGAATGCATGCAAATTTGAATACTATACTTTATTTTATGATTTGGTTTTGCTTATTTTATGATTTGGTTTCGCTTATTGAATGCTCATATTGGATAAGTTCTCCTTCATTCCCGTGTGCTAGACAATTTGATATAATAATGCATTCGGGAATGAAAGGAGGAGCTACATACATCGATCATCGATAGTCAACCCGTGATTAATAATAATGATCTAGTTTAATATTTGAATTATGAATGTAGGCCGGAAATGTCGTACTCATCGGACGACGAAAACCGCCCGGGGGAGTGCGACTGGTTCCACGACGACTGAGGTATCTGCGACAGGTTCATTGAGCTGGACGAAGATCGGTGCTTCAGCATTAAGCTCGAGGAGACCTGCGATGTTCATATGGTACGCAATGACGATAATAGTTTTTTTTTCGTAATTAAGCACGACTTCAACTATTTTAGCGTGTATTTTTCATCTTTTCCAATTCGACTAGCTTATCCCATGCTTTGCAAGACGCTATGTCTTGGAGAGGATGGGTTTTGAAGACCATGAAAGTTTCGAAACCAAAAAAATTATCCTAAGTACCCATCATGGTGTGGATTTTCAAGTTAAGCTGTACAATGCTCAGAGTGTAACCCATTTTGGTTGCAAAAATTGGGAAGCACTTTGCAAGATGTATGGTCTTGATGAGGGTATGCTTGTCACCATGGATCTTGGTGATCCTACAATCGAGCAAGAGAGACCTTCGACTTGGGTCCTTGTGGATACACCTCCAATTCTTCCCCCATGTTAGCTTAACATAGTTATTAAGTAATTTATATTGTTTATTTCAAAATATATAGTTGACAACTTATCTCCATTGACAACTTATTTTCATTCTTCAAAGAATGTGCGGAAGATGGTAGACAGAATCTACTACACCGAAGGCTCTGAATTAACTTATCAGGAGAAAAATCATCTGGTCGGATTTTGTACTGATCTTTAGAATTACAATATCTACAATTAAACTCCTCAACATTATGGTCAATACGTGCCACTAGTGCACGTGTTGAACTACGGTAACTACCATGGAGATACCCTGGTAAGATTATTTTTTACTATTACAACATCCGTGCATCTTTTTGCACAGTTCTAAAACTAGTACATCATTGCTAACTACGACGTTATTACTATGTTTTTCAACAGATAATCCCGAATGATAGTGTGCCTCATCTGATGTATACGCATGGTGGCCTTCATGTTTTGAACATACAACCAGGTCGTCCTACGAATCTCAACTGTCCATACCGGGTTTCTAAAAGAAGTGGAGACATAACAATCAAAGAATGGAAAAAATATATGGACAGTCGTAAGGAGCTTCTTGGAAGCAATAAGCAGCGAAGGGCAAGAATTGGAGACAAGATGATTGCCATTCTTCATAATGGAGAGTCAGGGTCTATATTGTTTTATGCTATTTTACCTTAAGGGTGTTTAGGTCCTACCTGATACTGATGATCATGTGCTAAGAACAATTATGTAGGGTTGGGTTCGATGACTATGAGGATGATGATCGCATGACTTATTATTAATAACGAGTAGAAGTTGTATGATGATGCATGATTAGTAGGACTTGTTATTATATATGATGATGTATGATGCGAGCATGCATGAGCATGTTATATCAGCGGGTGAAATGAACATAGCAGCAGCGTTGATAAACCAAGGACGAAGATATAAGAGAGGACACTTCTCTCTATTAGCTAGCTAATAACAACCTAAAAATAACCCCCAAACCCCTAAAGAAGCCACTTTTATAAAAAAAACATGGACTTTTGGTCCCGGTTGGAGCCACCAACTAGGACCAAAGGCCCCCTGACTGGGCTCGGCGCATAGGGCCACGTGGAGGCACATTGGTCCCGGTTCGTGTTTGAACCGGGACTAATGGGTGGAGGTATTGGTAATGACCCATTAGTCCCGGTTCATGAACCGGGACTAAAGGCCTTACGAACCGGGACTATTAGGTGTTTTTCTACTAGTGTGGGTAAAGGAGCAAGTTAAAATATAGTTGCAGTACAAATCACCAGGTTGAACCAGAATGAAGATGAGGATGATTCACTCAAAATTTTCAAACAACATAAATGGGTTTTGCATAAAGTTGAATAATATACTCCTATTAATATCCCATAATTTTGGTGGAAGTTTTAAAGAAGTATTTAAATAGGTTGTAGTGCAAAAGTGAAATCTAACCAGATTTGAAAACTAGGGGTAAAGCTAAAAATCACCAAATGACCAAATGAAATTTTTGCATAAAAGTGATTTAAGGACATCATAGGTCATCCCCAAATTTTGGTGGGATTATTCAATAAATTTATCAAATGGTTGTAGTTCAAATGGGACCCTAAAACCTATGAAAAACCCTTTTTGAGAAACAAAGCTCAGGGAAAAATAATTATATAAATAATCCCACTGATAAAAGAATTTGTTTTATTTGAGAGGGCAAATAAGTCCAACAATGATTGAAAAGTTTTCCCTTGGGGTAAAAACTACATAATAATAAAGAAAAAAATGGTTCTGAAATCAAAAGGAAATTCAGAAAATAAAAGTTTAAGTTTCTTGGCAAACTTTTAATAAACAAAACATGGTTAAATTTTTGGGGTGTCACATGATGCACACAATCGTTCCAAGTGAATGGTATCCGGCAGCACCGCACACAAAATTTCCCTCCACATTCCAAAACTTTTGGCCTACCGTCAAAATATCTACCCCCCTTCCCCACCCCCTTTTGTACCCGACCACAAGTCACATTTCCCCTGTTTCCTCCTTCCTTCCTTCCTTCCTAAGCTACACCCGCTTCCTCACTTGCTTCCTCGCTCTCGCTGTCTCGCATTCTACCGCCAGGGTCACCATGGTCTTCTTTAATGACCTCTCCAGTGGTTCCTCTGACGACGATGACTCCTTGCTACCTCTTGAGCACTGCGTTAGTTTTCCCTTGAAGAGGAAAGGGTGATGCAGCAAAGTAGCGTAAGTATTTCCCTCAGTTTTTGAGAACCAAGGTATCAATCCAGTAGGAGGCTCCTCACAAGTCCTTCGTACCTACACAAACAAACAAGAACCTCGCAACCAACGCGATAAAGGGGTTGTCAATCCCTTCACGTTAACTTGCAAAATTTTTGGTATTAGAGATGGTGATATTAGAGATAATAAGATAAGATAAATATTTTTGGTATTTTTATGATATAGATTGGAAAGTAAAGATTGCAAAATAAGATAGATGGAAAACTTATATGATGGAAGATAGACCCTAGGGCCATAGGTTTCACTAGTGGCTTCTCTCGAGATAGCATAAGTATTACGGTGGGTGAACAAATTACTGTCGAGCAATTGATAGAAAAGTGCATAATTATGAGATTATCTAGGCATGATCATGTATATAGGCATCACGTCTGCGACAAGTAGACCGACTCATGCCTGCATCTACTACTATTACTCCACACATCGACCGCTATCCAGCATGCATCTAGAGTATTAAGTTCATAAGAACAGAGTAACGCATTAGGCAAGATCACATGATGTAGAGGGATAAACACAAACAATATGATATAAACCCCCTCTTTTTATCCTCGATGGCAACAATACAATACGTGCCTTGCTGCCCCTGATATCATTGGGAAAGGACACCACAAGATTGAACCCAAAGCTAAGCACTTATCCCTTTGCAAGAAAGATCAATCTAGTAGGCCAAAGCAAACTGCTAATTCGATGTGACTTGCAAAGAAAACCAATCATACATAAAAGAATTCAGAGGAGATTCAAATATTTCTCATAGATAAACTTGATCATAAACCCATAATTCATCGGATCTCGACAAACACACCGCAAAAAGAGGTACATCGAATAGATCTCCAAGAAGATCGAGGAGAACATTGTATTGAGATTCAAAGAGAGAGAAGAAGCCATCTAGCTAATAACTATGGACCCGAAGGTCTGTGGTAAACTACTCACAACTCATCGGAGAGGCTATGGTGTTGATGTAGAAGCCCTCTGTTGTCAATTCCCCCTCCGGCCGAGCGCCGGCAAAGGCTCCAAGATGGGATCTCGCAGATACAGAAGGTTGTGGCGGTGGAAATAGGTTTTCGTGGTGCCCCTGGATGTTTTCAGGGCACGTAGATATATATAGGCATAGGAAGTCGGTCAGGGGAGCCACGAGGGGCCCACGAGGGTGGGGGCGCGCCCACCCCACTAGGGCGCGCCATGCACCCTCGTGGCCGCCTCAGCTGCTTCTTGACGTCAACTCAAAGTCTGCTGGATTCCGTTTGGACTCCATTTGATATTCCTTTTCTCCGAAACACTAAAGTAGGCAAAAAAACGGCAATTCGGGCTGGGCCTCCGGTTAGTACGTTAGTTCCAAAAAATGAAATAAAAATGTAAAGTAAAGCCCATAAAAATCCAAAACGGGTAATATAATAGCATGGAACAATCAAAAATTATATACAAGCATCCCCAAGCTTATTTCCTGCTCGTCCTCGAGTAGGTAAATGATAAAAGCAGAATTTTTGATGTGGAATGCTACCTAGCATGTTTCTCAATGTAATTTTCTTTATTGTGGCATGAATGTTCAGATCCAAATGATTCAAGATAAAAATTCATATGAACATAAAAATAGTAATACTTCAAACATACTAACAGAGCAATCATGTCTTCTCAAAATAACATGGCTAAAGAAAGCTATCCCTACAAAATCATATAGTCTAGCTATGCTCTATCTTCATCACACAAAGTATTTAATCATGCACAACCCTGATGACAGGCCAAGCAATTGTTTCATACTTTAGAATTCTCAAACTTTTTCAACTTTCACGCAATACATGAGCATGAGCCATGAACATAGCACTATATGTGGAATAGAATGGTGGTTGTGGAGAAGACAAAAAGTGAGAAGATAGTCTCACATCAACTAGGTGTATCAGCGGGCTATGGAGATGCCCATTAATAAATATCAATGTGAGTGTGTAGGGATTGCCATGCAACAGATGCACTAGAGCTATAAGTGTATGAAAGCTCAGAAAAAGAAACTAAGTGGGTGTGTATCCAACTTGCTTGCTCACGAAGACCTAGGGCCTTTTGAGGAAGAGCATCATTGGAATATACAAGCCAAGTTCTACAATGAAAAAATTCCCACTAGTATATGAAAGTGACAACATAGGAGACTCTCTATCATGAAGATCATGGTGCTACTTTGAAGCACAAGTGTGGTAAAAGGATAGTAACATTGTCCCTTCTCTCATTTTCTCTCATTTTTTTTATTTTGGTCGGCTTCTTTGGCCTCTTTTTTATTTGGGCTTCTTTAGCCTCTTTTATTTTTTGTAAAGTCCGAAGTCTCATCCCGACTTGTGAGGGAATCATAGTTTCCATCACCCTTTGCTCACTTGGGACAATGCTCTAATAATGAAGATCAGCACACTTTAATTTACTTACAACTCAACAATTACAACTCAACACTTAGAACAAAATATGACTCTATATGGATGCCTCCGGCGATGTACCAGGATATGCAATGAATCAAGAGTGACATGTATGAAAGAATTATCAAGGTGGCTTTGCCATTAAATACGATGTCAACTACATGATCATGCAAAAGCAATATGACAATGATGGAGCGTGTCATAGTAAACGGAACGGTGGAAAGTTGCATGGCAATATATCTCAGAATGGCTATAGAAATGCCATTATGGGTAGGTATGGTGGCTGTTTTGAGGAAGGTATATGGTGGGTCTATGGTACCGGCGAAAGTTGCGTGGCACAGGAGAGGCTAGCAATGGTGGAAGGGTGAGAGTGCGTATAATCCATGGACTCAACATTAGTCATAAAGAACTTATATACTTATTGCAAAAATCTACAAGTCATTGAAACAAAGTACTACGAGCATTCTCATAGGGGGATAGATTGGTAGGAAAATACCATGGCTCGTCCCCGACCGCCACTCATAAGGAAGACAATCAATAAATAAATCATGCTCCAACTTCATCAGAAAGCGGTTCACCATACGTGCATGCTACGGGAATCACTAACTTCAACACAAGTATTCCTAAAATTCACAACTACTTAACTAGCATGACTCTAATATCACCATCCTCATATCTCAAAACAATTATCAAGAATCAAATTGATCATAGCATCCAATTCACTTTCTATGATAGTTTTTATTATACCAACTTGGATGCTCATCATTCTAGGACCAAATTTATAACCATAGCAAATACCATGCTGTTCTAAAAGACTCTCAAAATGATATAAGTGAAGCATGATATATCAACAATTTCTACAAAATAAATCCACCACCGTGCTCTAAAAGATACAAGTGAAGCACTAGAGCAAAAATTATCTAGCTCAAAGGAGATAAGTGAAGCACATAGAGTATTCCAATAAATTTCAAATCATGGGTGTCTCTCCCAAAATGTGTGTACAGCAAGGATGATTGTGGTAAACTAAAAATCAAAGACTCATATCATACAAGATGCTGCAAGCAAAACACATATCATGTGGCGAATAAAAATATAGCTTCAAGTAAAGTTACCGATAGACGAAGACGAAAGAGGGGATGCCTTCCGGGGCATCCCCAAGCTTAGGCTTTTGGTTGTCCTTGAATTATCTTGGGGTGCCATGGGCATCCCCAAGCTTTGGCTCTTTCCTCTCCTTATTCCATAATCCATCAAATCTTTACCCAAAACTTTAAAACTTCACAACACAAAACTCAACAGGAAATCTCATGAGCTCCGTTAGTGCAAGAAAGAAAAATCACCACTTAAGGTACTGTAATAAACTCATTTTTCTATTTATATTGGTGTTAAACCTACCGTATTCCAAATTCTATAAGGTTCATACCCCCTGATACTAGCCATAGGTTCATCAAAATACGCAAACAACACATGAAAAACATAATCTGTCAAAAACAGAACAGTCTGTAGCAATCTGTAACTTTCGAATACTTCTGGAACTCTAAAACTCCTACAAAAATAGGAAGTCCTGTGAAAGTTATCTATTGATCTACCACAAAAAGAATCAACTAAAAATCACGTTTCTGTGATTTATTAAAATTATTCTCGTGCGTGAAAAAGTTTCTGTTTTTCAGCAAAATCAAATTAACTATCACAGTAGGTTATCCTATAGGTTCTACTTGGCACAAACACTAACTAAAACATAAAACCACATCTAAACAGAATCTAGATGATTTACCTATTACTAAACAGAAGCAAAAATCAAGGAACAAAAATAAAATTGGGTTGCCTCCCTACAAGCGCTATCTTTTAACGCCCCTAGTTAGGCATAAAAGCGAGGATAGATCTAAGTATTGCCATCTTTGGTATTTGGAAAGAAAAGAGAGAATTTCCTTTCCATAGCATTCATCCTTCTATTTTGGTAAAGCACATTGCCATTAATGGAGGAAGTAAGATTAAGCATGTTATGGAAATTCGCATCTAAGCTAGCCTTCATCTCTTTGATAATTTTGTTTTGATAAAAGTGTAAGAGAGTGGTAGATGCAACCTTATCATTCATGGGGTGCCCAAATATAGTTTTCATTTTTTCATAGGTATCTATAGCATCCCTCCAACAAAACCTCCTTCAAAAATAGAATCTAGAACTTGCTTGAAAGAAGCAGGTAAGCCAACATAAAAGCTTTTTAAGTATATCTCAATTTGATATTGTGGCACATAGCTAGCTCGAATCCTTAATAGCCTATCCCAAGCATCTTTTAAAGTCTCATCAAGTAAATAACAAAAAATCCCATAGCCATCTTCATCGAAATTACTCAAGATTTCATTGATAACCCTTGTAGGTCTTTCCATAGCATCATTATTTATGACCTTAGAGAGGATAGAGGGACTATCCAAGGTACTAAAACCCTGGAAAGAACCCTTAGTTCTTTTTGGTTCGACCATGGCAAAGGGAAGGAAAACGGTAAAGAGAGGGCGAATAAAATGGCAAGGGTGAAGTGGGGGAGAGGAAAACGAGAGGTAAATGGCAAATAATGTAATGTGAGGGACATGAGTTTGTGATGGGTACTTGGTATGTCTTGACTTGAACGAAGACCTCCCCGACAACTGCGCCAGAAATCCTTCTTGCTACCTCTTGAGCACTGTGTTGGTTTTCCCTTGAAGAGGAAAGGGTGATGCAGCAAAGTAGCGTAAGTATTTCCCTCAGTTTTTTTAGAACCAAGGTATCAACCCAGTAGGAGGCTCCTCACAAGTCCCTCGTACCTACACAAACAAACGAGAACCTCGCAACCAATGCGATAAAAGGGGTTGTCAATCCCTTCATGGTAACTTGCAAAAGTGAGATCTGATGGAGATAATAAGATAAGATAAATATTTTTGGTACTTCTATGATATAGATTGGAAAGTGAAGATTGCAAAATAATATAGATGGAAAACTTATATGATAGAAGATAGACCCGGGGGCTATAGGTTTCACTAGTGGCTTCTCTCAAGATATCATAAGTATTACGAGTGGGTGAACAAATTATTGTCGAGCAATTGATAGAAAAGTGCATAGTTATGAGATTATCTAGGCATGATCATGTATATAGGCATCACGTCCGCGACAAGTAGACCGACTCCTGCTTGCATCTACTACTATTACTCCACACATCGACTGCTATCCAGCATGCATCTAGAGTATTAAGTTCATAAGAACAGAGTAACGCATTAGGCAAGATGACATGATGTAGAGGTATAAACTCAAACAATATGATATAAACCCCATCTTTTTATCCTCGATGGCAACAATACAATACGTGCCTTGCTGCCCCTGCTGTCACTGGGAAAGGACACCACAAGATTGAACCCAAACTAAGCACTTCTCCCATTGCAAGAAAGATCAATCTAGTAGGCCAAACCAAACTGATAATTTGAAGAGACTTACAAAAATAACCAATCGTACATAAAAGAATAGAGAGGAGATTCAAATATTTCTCATAGATAAACTTCATCATAAACCCACAATTCATCGGATCTCGACAAAACACACCGCAAAAAGAGTTACATCGAATAGATCTCCAAGAAGATCGAGGAGAACATTGTATTGAGATTCAAAGAGAGAGAAGAATCCATCTAGCTAATAACTATGGACCCGAAGGTCTGTGGTAAACTACTCACAACTCATCGGAGAGGCTATGGTGTTGATGTAGAAGCCCTCCATGGTCGATTCCCCCTCCGGCGGAGCGCCGGCAAAGGCTCCAAGATGGGATCTCGCGGATACAGAAGGTTGCGCGGCGGTGGAAATAGGTTTTTGTGGTGCCCCTGGATGTTTTCGGGGTACATATATATATATATAGGCGGAGGAAGTCGGTCAGGGGAGCCACAAGGGGGCCATGAGGGTGGGGGGCGTGCCTACCCCCCTAGGGCGCGCCAGGCACCCTTGTGGCCGCCTCGGCTGCTTCTTGACATCCACTCCAAGTCTCCTGGATTGCGTTTGTTCCAAAAAGATCGCTCGTAAAGATTTCATTCCATTTGGACTCCGTTTGATATTCCTTTTCTTGGAAACACTGAAATAGGCAAAAAAACAGCAATTCGGGCTGGGCCTCTAGTTAGTAGGTTAGTCCCAAAAATGATATAAAAGTGTAAAGTAAAGCCCATAAACATCCAAAACGGGTAATATAATAGCATGGAACAATCAAAAATTATAGATACGTTGGAGACGTATCACTCCTTCACCCCCCGGGTATGCCTCTCTTCTCTCTCTCGGGCTATGACTTGGAATGAAGGATTTTAACACGACGGTCGATTGGGTCATTTCTTCATCTTGTAGCTCCCTAGGACCATCAGCTGCAACGAATGGAGTGGGGTGGCTGCAGTTATGTCTGCTCGTTGTCACCATCAATCTCCATGCGTGAAGCTAGTTCTGTTTGAATCTGTGGACAGTGGGAGAAAGTTTCTGGCATGTGCACAGAAGGTTAGCCCCTCTTTTGTTGTTACAAATCATTTGTTAGATGTGATTTAGACATTGTTACAGTCCCAACCCATTCATACCACACCTTCAACCAAACACATCCTAAGACAGTGCCACAATTTGTACCTAGTATCTAAAAATGTTGCCATCTCATCAGTGAAGCCATTAGAAAAGTATTTGGCACGGCTTCAGCAGTTTGTGCAGCCAACTTTGGCCCACACACCCAAGTAGCCTAGCAGTAAAATACTAAATCTTTACGGCACGAAAGAACTGGGCATCAGGGCAACTCGGTGCTCCGGAGTCCGGGTCCCTGATTTTTTTCCGCTGCATCGACTCGCCCGTGCAGGGCATCGGTGCAAAATGTAGCAATAGTTGACTTCACACGGATTTTGGCATATATAGTGGACGGCTTAGTGTTATTACTTCTATGTTACTGAAGTTGTGCATGTACACACCTGTTAGTATCAATTTATTGTCATTGAAACACTATCTCTATGTTGTTGCAGTTATATTTAGCATCCTCATAAAATGTTCAATTTATTATTTATAGTACATGAGTAAGAACCTGTAGCGTTATTGTAGTTCATTATAGCTTCTGATGTTTTAGAATTTGGTTGTTGTCTCAGTAGCAATTAATTCATTTGCACATTGATCTTTTTAAGAAGTATGTCATAGTTAATCTGTTTCTTTGTTTTTTCAAAATAAGTATTAGTGATTTTCTATTTTACTATATACCATTTCCCCAACAATTGTTACTGATCTAGTTTTAAATATTATAGGATGAACAAAAGTGTTCTTACTTGGAGTGGGTTGATCAAGAGTGGCCACAGTCTTTGAAGATGTGCCTAGCAAAGCTCTAGAGCATGTATGAGGAAGAGAACAGAGGTAGGTGATACGTCTCCAACGTATCTACTTTTCCAAACACTTTTTCCCTTGTTTTGGACTCTAACTTGCATGATTTGAATGAAACTAACCCGGACTAACGCTGTTTTCAGCAGAACTGCCATGGTATTGTTTATTGTGCAGAAAACAAAAGTTCTCGGAATAACATGAAAATCCACGGAGATAACTTTTGGAAAATATAAAATCTACTCTCGAAAGAATCAAGGCCAGGGGGCCCACACCCTGTCCATGAGGGTAGGGGGCATGCCCCCTCCCCCCTGGGCATGCCCCCCTGTCTCGTGGGCCCCCAGGAGCTCCACCGACCTCAACTCCAACTCTATATATTCTGTTTCGCGGAGAAAAAAATTAGAGAGATAGTTTCATCTTGTTTTATGATATGGAGCCGCCGCCAAGCCCTAATCCCTCTCGGGAGGACTAATCTGGAGTCCATTCTAGGCTCCGAAGAGGGGGATTCACCGCCGTCGTCATCATCAACCATCCTCCATCACCAATTTCATGATGCTCACCGCCATGCATGAGTAATTCCATCGTAGGCTTGCTGGACGGTGATGGGTTGGATGAGATTTACCATGTAATCAAGTTAGTTTTGTTAGGGTTTGATCCCTAGTATCCACTATGTTCTGAGATTGATGTTGCGATAACTTTGCTATGCTTAATGCTTGTCACTAGGGCACGAGTTCCATGATTTCAGATCTGAACCTACTATGTTTTCATGAATATATGTGAGTTCTTCATCCTATCTTGCAAGTCTATAGTCACATATTATGTGTTATGATCCGACAACCCCGAAGTGACAATAATCGGGATACTTCTCGGTAACGATCGTAGTTTGAGGAGTTCATGTATTCACTATGTGTTAATGCTTTGGTCCGGTACTCTATTAAAAGGAGGCCTTAATATCCCTTAGTTTACTTTAGGACCCCGCTGCCACGGGAGGCTAGGACAAAAGATGTCATGCAAGTTCTTTTCCATAAGCACGTATGACTATATACAGATGACGATATTACATTGATGAACTGGAGCTAGTTCTGTGTCACCCTATGTTATAACTATTACATGAGGAATCGCATCCGACATAATTATCCATCCCTGATTAAATGCCTACAAGCTTTTCACATATTGTGCTTTGCTTATTTACTTTTCCATTGCTACTATTACAATTACTACAAAACTCCTATCATTACTTTTATCATTGTTACCATTACTATCATACTACTTTGCTACTAAGTACCTTGCTGCAGATACTAAGTTATCCAGGTGTGGTTGAATTGACAACTCAACTGCTAATACTTGAGAATATTCTTTGGCTCCCCTTGTGTCGAATCAATAAATTTGGGTTGAATACTCTACCCTCGAAAACTGTTGCGATCCCCTATACTTGTGGGTTATCAAGACTTTTTTCTGGCGCCGTTAATTGGGAGCATAGCTCTATTTTTTGATTCACTTGGGATTTATATCTTCTGGTCACTATGAGGAACTTGAAAGACGAAAGAACTAAGATTTTCCCTCAACTACGAGGGGAGGTAAGGAACTTCCATCTAGCTCTGCACTAGATTCTCCTTCTGTTTTGAGTAAGCTTGCGTCACCTAAACCTGCTACTGCTATGAATTCTGATATGTCGCATGTTATTGATGATGCCACTTCTGCTATGCATGATACTTATGATGAAACTACTTCTATGCTTGATACTACTGTGCTATTAGGTGAATATCTTGATGAACAACTTGCTAGGGTTATAGAGAATGAAATTACTGAAGATGAAATTATTGATAGTGATGATGAAGGTTCTCCCCCTAAGTATGAATTGCATGTTGTTCCTAAGGGTTATGTCATGGATGAAGAAACTGCTACAGATCTTTTTGCTTGCAATGATAGATCTGATCTTAAGAAGTTACTAGCTAAACTTAAACAGAAAACTCTTAATGCTAGAATGAAATATGACCCTACTTTTGCTACTTCACCTACGTTTGTTACTGATAAGGATTACGAATTCTCTGTTGATCCTGAGATAATTACTTTCATTGAATCTGGTCCTTTTTATGGCAATGAATCTGAAAATGTTGTGGCACAACTTACTAAGTTAAACAATATAGCCACCCTGTTCCCTAATGATGAGAAATCTCGCTATTATTATATCCTTAAGATATTTCCATTCTCATTAAAGGGTGATGCTAAAACTTGGTTTAATTCTCTTGATCCTGGTTGTGTGCGTAGTCCCCAGGATATGATTTATTACTTCTCTGCTAAATATTTCCCTGCTCATAAGAAACAAGCTGCCTTGCGGGAAATATATAATTTTGTGCAAATCAAAGAAGAGAGTCTCCCACAAGCTTGGGGGAGGCTTCTTCGATTACTTAATGCTTTTCCTGATCAGCCTCTTAAGAAAAATGAAATACTTGATATCTTTTATAATGGACTAACTGATGCTTCCAAGGACCACTTGGATAGTTGTGTTGGTTGTGTTTTCAGGGGAAGAACAGTCGACCGAGCTGAATTGTTATTGAATAATATGTTGACTAATGAAAATAATAGGACTCTTCCTAAGCCAATTCCTGAGCCAATTGAGCCAACTCCTGAGCCTATTCCTAAACCAACTACAAAGAAGAGAGGTGTTCTATTTCTCAGTCCCGAAGATATGCAACAGGCAAAGAAATCAATGAAAGAAAAAGGTATTAAAGTTGAAGATGTTAAGAATTTACCTCCTATTGAAGAAATACATGGTCTTAATATACCGCCTGTCAAAGAAACACATTGTCTTGATAACCCGACACATGTAGTAAAGGTAAATTCTCTCTATATATATGATAAAGTTGAAATCCCGTCCACTAAATTTCATAGCCAATGTTTAGATGAATTTGATGACTTTATGGCTAGGCAAGAAAGTTTTAATGCTTATGTTGGTAGACAATTAATGAGTAATTCTTTCATGATAGGACGCTTGAGTGATTATATGGCTAGAGTTAAAGGTGAACTTAAACTCATTAGCAAATATGCTTCTATGGTTACCACTCAAGCAGAACAAGTACTTAAAGCTCAAAGTGATTTGCTCGATGAATTAAATAATAAACATGATTTTGCTGTTAGAGTGGCTACTAGAACCGGTAGAATGACTCAGGAACCTTTGTATCCTGAAGGGCACCCTAAGAGAATCGAGCAGGATTCTCAGAGAAATAATTTAGAGGCATCTAGTTCTTCTAAAAAGAAGAAAAAGAAAACCGATAGGACTTTGCATGCTTCTAGTGAACCTGTTGTAGACACACCTGAGAATCCCAATGATATTTCTATTTCTGATGCTGAAACACAATCCTTGCTTCCCAGTAATAAACAAGCTAAAGAGAAGGAAAAGGCCAAGTATAATCTTCCTCGCGTAGCGGAAGTACGGCTGTGTGAATGGCCTTGTGATAATTTTTTGAGAGAAGCCGGGATTTATGAAGACTTTTATTCTTTGATTGAAAATGCGGGCCTCACCAACTTCCTCCACGACCGGATCGATCAGTATCTCTTACTCACCAATACTTTCGTGCAAAACTTTTATTATTATCCTAAGAATTCACCTCCATCAGTATCATTTCATTTATATGATGAATTCAAGGAAATGTCTTTACGTAATTTTTGCGTGGTATGTAGAATACCCTTCACTACAAAAAAAGACACATCCATGACATTTTGGGCTGAACGAATTTTTTTCTGTCATACATATGACACTTCTGTGACGATAATTGTGACAAAACCCGGTATCATCATAGATGTGGTGGGCACCTACTTCTATGACAAAAAAGCATGACAGAAAATGGGCTTTTTGTCCTGGGCCGGCCGGAGACGCAGCTGCATGACATTCTTTGGGCCGTCCATGACGGAAAAAACCATGATAGAAGCAAGGGGGAGGAAAAGTTCGGGGAGTTACCGGTTACGGTGGGAGGTCGGGGGCCGAGCGATGCACGTTTCTCTCGTACACGTACGCGCGTGTGTGCGAGGCGTTGGCTCTAACTGAACCCGAGCGAGGCATTGGGCTCTAACTGAACCCGAGCGATTGCGCTGCATGCTACACGTTACTGAACCCGAGTGATCGATCGATGCCTGTTAACTGAACCCGATCGAGCGATTCCTTCGCAACTGCTGCTAACTGAAGCCGACCGATTGGATGAACAGTGAGCTACTACTAGGAAAAGGACTACTAATGGCGCATCGGTTTTGCCTACTAATGGCGCACTACCGATGTGCCATTAGTAGCACGCCACTAGAATTTTTTACTAATGGCGCACCAATGGTGCGCCATTAGTATCTGGTATACTAATGGCGCACCAAGCAGTGCGCCATTAGTATGTAACACCATGCGCCATTAGTATGCCTCCCGGGTGGCCATATGTAACCATGTGCTTTGTCATACTAATGGCGCACTCTGCCTTGATGCGCCATTAGTATCCTTTGGCATACTAATGGCGCACTCTGCCTTGATGCACCATTAGTATGAATATTTGATTTTTTTTGCTTTTCTGATTTTTGCACAGGTTACAAAATATATTATTGGACAGAATATAGACAGCAGCACACAGCAACAGCAGATTCATCGAATACAATAGAAGATTAGTCTCCGAATACAATTCATCATATTAGTCTCCGAATTCAAAAGATCGAACAAAGATAAAACATTACAAGTCTCAAGACCGCAAGTATCGAGTTTGTCTTCACATTACAAGTCGATATCGATCATCTAAACTACCATCACATAAAAGAGAGCTGCGGTCATCATGATAAGCATCATCGCGATCAAACTGGTCTTCATCTGGTTCCTCCAACGCTCCCTCCTCTCTCCCGCTAGATAGCGGGCGTATCTAGATTCGGCCTCCGCCCTAGTGGTGTACCGTTTGTAACTGTTACCGCTGAAATGGTGAACCTGTTACCGTTCAGCGGGGTACTCGTATCGTTCGTGTAGCTTCGTGAAGAGGAGGTTGCGCAAAATCCCTTGGTCCTTATGCCTAAGGTTCTCGGTGTTGATCGAGACGGTGCTCTGGAGAATGCACCCGAGCTGAACCGAGTACCCCTTGACTATATGTTTGGGCTCCGTTGGATTCCCGTCGGAGTCCACTTGAGTGAATTCCTCCTTGAGGGTGCGGAGCGCATTACGCCGGTCCTTCCTTTTCTTCTTCGGTTGGCTGCCATCTGTGTGTGCGCCGCCATCATCAGTGGTGGCATCCTCGGCGGCACCATCAGTAGTGTCATCCCCGACGCCACTAGGGGTTGTGTAATCAGGATCGGTGTCTTCCGCGGTGTCCTCATAGCGGTGAGGTTGTTCCTCCATCTCCTAGGACAGCTCCCAGAATTGCTTGCCGCCCGAACCACCGGCCTCATTGTTGTGGGCCATGTTTCGCTCTAAATAGGAAAAAAGTTTGGTCAAAAAGTGGGTTATTGTCAAGGAAGAAGATCATGGTCTCATCATTTAGGGTTTGTCGACACCGAGGCACCCTAAAAGCCTAAGCTTTCATCATTTAGGGTTTGTCGACGCCGAGGCACCCTAAAAGCCTAAGCATACATCATTTAGGTTCTCATCGACACCAAGGCATCCGGGGCAGCCAAGTTAAGTTTTCATCATTTAGGGTTTATCGATGCCGAGGCACCCTAGGTTGGGCCTAATCACTTGGCTCTATTGCCACCTATGTTGGGTTTATCATCTAGGGTTTATCGATGCTAAGGAGAATTCTAAGTTGGGCCTAATCACTTGGCTCTATTGCCACCTATGGTTTAATGTAGCAAGAATAAAGGGGCAGTTGATCCTACTTAATTAAGTACTAAGATACCCGGGCCATGCATTAGTCGCAAGTACCCCATATGTCCTATTTTTAGCAAAGTCATGCTATAATTCACGAAAAATTTCAGCATGACCTTTGCTGAAAATAGGACATATGGAGTACCCGAATTTGCCGGAACGGAAGTTAATCAACATTCCGGCAAACTCAAGGGCCTCTCGGGGTACCTGCAAATTCATCACGACACGATGGTCGGAGACAAAACCCAGCAAACTAGCACCACAATGTGCCTCTACTTTCATATGGATGAAAAGGCCACAGACCATATGGTCCTCTGCTTTCATATGGACAAAAATCAGCTCAACTTATGTGAGCTTCCGTTCCAGATCTAATAGGTCACCCAACAAAAAATCATCAATAGTTTTAGCTGGAAAAAAATCATGGATTGCTGTTAACTGAAAATTAGTGAAAGAAACTGTTGCTGATCATGTAGCAGTTGTACACTACACATGCTTAAACTCTGAGCAAGTGTACTGTTATGGTCAAAACTGAATGTTGATTGCTTGCATCATCTACTCTGAATGATATTAATTAGTCAAAGAAGAAAGCAAATAGATATTTTCTCTCACAACTCAGATTGCTCACTGTCTTGTTTTGCTACATATTAATATTCAAAATTAGTTGTTGCAAACAGAAATAATTCATGAGATCCTTTTTGTTCTTCTCTAATCCTTCAATTTCAGGTTTGTTCCCTATATCATACATTAATTCAAGATTACTTAAAAAGTCGCCTTGCAGTCAGAGAATCTGGGTACAGAGAGAAAAAAGGGTATAAAGTATGGACTGTGACTATTGTTAAGTGTGGTACTACCGAACACATACATATCAAGATTCAAGAGCACATGCATACTGTTATAATAAACTTGTCTAATAAAAAGTGGATATAATGTTATGAACTGTACAATGGCATAAAACAGAGCTGAGGCAATCCTGAAGCAAATGCCTAATTTTGTTAGTTAAACACTACAAGGCTAAGGGGCACTAGCACACTAGTAAGTGATAGGCAACCATCCTACATGGAAATGTGAAGAGTTACATGGATGAGTACCAGCTCTAAGTGAAGGCTCAATGGATTCAAGATCAACCAATTGAAGTTGCCCAAACCTGCAAGGAAAAGAGAGAATAATGATTTCGAACTGCTTCTGATGGCATACATAAGCATAAGTTCAGTCCCCCAAATCAAGCATGGTTTCTTACTGCCCACCTAAACAACCACCACCACAAGGAGCAGATGCAGATAACTCACTCAAAAAGACTAATAAACACCAGTTGCAGATGGATCACTTCCTTTTAACCTTACTAATGATATATATATTGCCTTATTGCAACATTGCTAATAGAGGATGACATCAATTTTCTGAAATAGCTATAACAGAACATGCATAATCAATCAGCTAGACAGCTATTTGCCCTTCGCTCTCGGGGATAATTCAATGATCCAGTAAAACCATGAGGAGACTTACTTCTAGGTTTTTTGAGAATTATCTGCTTTTTATATAATATAAGGGAAGAGTTATCTGCTTTTTTAGAATTGTCTGCTTTTTATATCTGACAGAACCCAGTTCAGGTTACCACAAATTCATTCAAAAAAATGAGTCAACATGTACACTTATTTTCGATCGGAGGGAGTGGTACATTTTATTGCGAACACACCTAAAGCCACAACAAGGCTGACATTTGGTTCCTAGCTTTATCATTACATCCAGCCAAACCGAACACAAAACTAACAGTATGTTTCACCTTGCAATCAGATCATGGAGTGAAAAATCACTGACCCAAACACCCAACTGTTTGATGAACTCTAGCTAAAACATCCCATATAATCTTCTATAAATTTCTTAAGAGAAACATACCCAGGAGCTTGAAAGTTACAAGCTTGCAGGCGGCAGTAGGGGGAAGGAGGGGAAGGTGGGAGAGGTGAGGAATCACCTGTGGAATAACGGCAGGCTGCCGTAGGAGGACGCTGGTGTCAAGGAGGCAGCGGGCGGCGGCGCGTCGAGGAGGCGGCACGTCGAGGAGGAGGAGGCGCGTCGAGGAGGTGGCGCGTCGAGGAGGCGGCGCGTCGAGGAGGAGGCGGTGGAGGCGGGGCAGCGGAGGATTCGGCCGGCTGGGTGCGCCGCGGCGGCGGGCTGGCAGCGGTGGCGGCGGCTAGGAACCCTAGCTGTCGCGCTCGGGAGGGAGGTTGACGCAGGCCGGGCCGCGGGGGGAGGGGGACGGCGAGGGCGCGGGCGCGGGAGGAGGGGGGACGGTGAGAGTGGTGGTGCTCGGCTCGAGGAGGGGAAGGGGGCGGCGAGGGGGGCGGCGAGGGGGACGGTGAGGGGGACGGCGAGGGGGGCAGCGGGTGAGATCGATGAGGCAGGGGAGAGATTAGAGAGATTGGGGATTTAGTGTGGGGGGGAAGCTTTCTAATGGTGCACCACCATCTCGTGTGCCATAAGTATGCCTATTCTAATGGCGCACCAGCGCTCGGTGCGCCATTAGAATTTTGTTTTAATCTAGCCCACTAGCCCTATCTACAACCTAACCCTATCTACAACAGAACCCACCCACTAGCCCGACTGGTCAGCACGTAGCACACACATCGGGAGGTCCTGGGTTCGATTCCCAGGCTCCCCAATATTTTTTTATGCATTTTAAATGCTGTTTTTTATATTTATTTGTGTTTAAATATGATCAAACTTGTTTAAATCATAACAATAATATTTTTTTTATAAAAACAGTAATAACTTTTTTAAAAAATATGTTCAAATTTGTTACTTGAAAATATCATCAGCGGCGGCGGTGGAGCGGGTGTGGGTGCGGGGGGTGCCCGTTGGCGGCGGTGGAGCGAAGGAGGGTGCGGGGGGCCGGGTGCTCATCGGCGGCGGTGGAGCGGGGGAGGGTTGCCCATGAAATTTAAAAATATTCATGATATCAAAAAGTGCCCATGAAATACAATCGAGAAATGAAGACTACGATTTAAATACAATCGATCTTAGCTAGCTATATGTTCACAATCTTCTTGCCCTTCTTTTTTGCAAATGGAGTTCTTCCGTGGAACGGACGTCCATTAGGTAGGGTGGTCCTGCTTCTTCTTGTGGTGTGTGCTGCTACTTCATCGTTGTCATCATGTTCGATCTTCGGGTCGCCGTACTTGTCGAAGTCTTGCTCATTGGCTACTCCATCCATTCCGATGATCTTCCTTTTGCCTCTCCTCACGACAACACGACTGGGCTTTGGCGGCTCGGTAATGAAGAAGCATTGGTCCACTTGGGAAGCCAGTACCCATGGCTCATTTTTCACGGTGACGTTTGCGCCCGCAGTCTTGGATTTGGCTTCGGGTATAACCATGGTGGTGAAATACCGGTCTTCTTTTAGGACGCTCTTGGCCCATCTGACACGGAACATCGGGACCTTCTCTCTAGCGTAGCTCAGCTCCCAGATCTCCTCGATCCTTCGGTAGTATCTGTCCTTGTCGTTGCCGGTGTAGGATTCCATCGTTACCCCGGAGTTCTGATAACCATCGCTCTTCATGTCCTTGTTCTCGGTGTAGAATGTGTAGCCGTTGATATCGTACGCCTCATAGGTCATCAGGTTGTGCTCGGCGCCCTGTGACAAGGCGAATATGAGTTGTTCTTCCGCGGAAGAATCCTCATGTAAAGGGTACGACAGAAGCTTCTGCTTGAACCAACGCGTGAAACATGAGTTGTGCTCTTTGATTATATATCCGCCCGTCCTCTGTTGGCCTCAGTCATTGTACGTCTTCTCAATAAAGGTTTTGTGCTCTACCACCCAAGGATCGACCACGTCTATGTGTTGTAGCGCGACTAGGTTTGCTCTTTCAAAGTCGGCGAGTCGACCCTCAAAGTCGACATGCATTTCGCGGCGACCCTCACGGTGACCCCATCCAGCGAGCCTGCCGAGGTGCCTGTTGATGGGCAGACCAACGGGGTTCTCGATGCCTAGATAATTCGTGCAGTAGGAGATGCACTCTTCGGTCAGAAAGCCCCTGGCTATACTTCCCTCTGGACGTGACATGTTTCGAACGTATCCTTTGATGACACCATTCATCCTTTTGAACGGCATCATGCTGTGCAGGAACATCGGCCTGAGTTGGATGATATCCTCCACGATATGGACCAGCAGATGCACCATAACGTCGAAGAATGCGGGCGGGAAGTACATCTTCATCTTCATGATCATGCCCTTCGTCTTGATCTTCCTCATCATCATGTACTACATCTTCTACATGATGATTGTGTACATCATCACCGTCGTGATCATGTCCTGGAGATTCTTCGTCTTCTCGCTCGCCCTCGCCGTGGTGGTTGTCTTGTTACCCATCCTCATTTCTTGCCCGACCCCCATGGACGACTTCATAGTCATCTTCATCACCTTGCCACCGATAGCCATCCATGAAACCACACAAGAGCAGGTGCTCCCGCACCTGCTCGGAATCCGGGTCCGCAATAAGGCTCTTCAGCTTGCATCTTCGACACGGACATCTTATCTCCGTCTCGTTCTTTTGAAGTATCTCGGCCTTCGTGGAGCTCAAAAACCTATTCACGATGCCTTCGGTCATCGTGCGGACCATGGTCGCCTGCGGGGTAGAGCAAAACGATATTTTAGAACCAAGAAAAAATTTCGCATGACCTTCCGTAAAAATAGGACCAAAAAGAATGCATAGGCCAAAATTCTCGCCGAAACAGAAATGAATCAACATTCCGGCAAAATATTGGCAACTATCGCATTTCAAATACCGGTACTTGCAAACACAAACATATATGCAACACCACAAACACAAGCAACACCACAAACATACATAGATCTAGCTAGGCCACAAAAAGTGCATGTGCACGTTGTTGGAGCGAGCTAGGGAGAAAAAAAGTAGATCTACATCATGAAGATAACTTTCCCCTTGCTTACCTATCAAAAAAAGGTAATTTCACCACTTAATTTTGATGAATCTATGGCGGAAATGAGGTGAGGAGGAGGCAGCCGAGACAAGATTGGAGGAGGAGGTGGAGAGAATGAAGTGGGGAAAGTGAGTGTGTAGGTGGGCTGTCCAAAATATCTTGTTGGTCCCAGGTTACTAATGGCGCACTACCACAAAATGCGCCATTAGTAACCCTGGTTACTAATGGCGCACCTGCAGGTGGTGCGCCATTAGTACTTTTTGCAGAAAAGTAAAAAAAACATATGTATGCTAATGGCGCACTGTGGGAAAGTGCGCCATTAGTAGGTTAAACTAGTAATGGCGCACTTTGACATGGTGCGCCATTAGTAGGTTTGCAAAAAAGTAATATATATATATATATATATATATATATATATATATATATATATATATATATATATATATATACTAATGGCGCACTGTCTGGGTGGTGCGCCATTACTAGCTCTAACTAGTAATGGCGCACTTTGACATCATGCGCCATTAGAATGTATGGAAAAATGGAAAAAAAATCAATACTTGTGGCGCACCGTGTGCCTGGTGCCCCATTATTGTCTTCCACACTAATGGCGCACCTCCAACCGGTGCGTCATTAGTATATAGTAGTGGCGCACTACTTACCTGGTGTGCCATTAGTATCAATCCTATCTATAGCCCTTTTCCTAGTAGCGAGCGTTGCGGGGGGTGGGGGGGGGGTTGGATGAACAGTGAGTGGTGGCGTTGCCTCTGGATGAATAGGACCCCCTGGTGTGGAGGGCTGGATGAACAGTAGACGTTGAAGGGGTGGCCGTGGAGGGGTGGTTGAACAGGACCCCGTGGTGTGGAGGGCTGGATGTACAGTAGACGGTGGAGGGGTGCCCGTGGAGGGGTGCTTGAACAGTAGCCGGTGGAGTAGCGCGCGGTGGAGGCTGGATGAACAGGAGCCCGTGGAGGCTGGAGGAGGTCGACGGTAGCCCGTGGAGGCTGGAGGAGGTCGACGGTGGAGATGAACAGTATCCTGTGGAGTCCCATTTTGCGGTACACCACACCCCTCCCGATGAACAGGACCCCCATTTCGACCGTAGGAGGTCCATTTCGTCCGTTTTGCGGTATGCCACACCCCTCCCGATCAACAGGACCCCTGTTTCGACCGTAGGAGGTCCGTTTCGTCCGTTTTGCAGTACACCACACCCCTCCCGATCAACAGGACCCCCGTTTCGACCGTAGGAGGTCTGTTTCCTCTGTTTTGTGGTACGCCACACCCCTCCCGATGAACAGGATCCCGTTTCAAACGTGGCCGGTCGAACACAAGGCCGTTTCCTCCATTCTACGGTACGCTAGGCCTCGTTTCCATCGCCTATTCCGTCCAAGCCCTCCCGATGAACACGACCACGCAATCCGTTCCGACCCAGCCGGTTGGCTTCCACGCGTTCCGTTGCCTCCCGATGAACACGAGCATTCCGTTGCCTCCCCATGAACACGGCGCATCCCGTTGCCTCCCCATGAACACGACGACGACGTTGTTTCTCCGTTCCGATCCAGTCATGTACACGAGCCCTCACCACACATATGCGTGAGTAGGCGTTCGAGACCCTGCCTGTATGTACACATACGTGGCCGTATTTTCTTTCTTGCACCCTGACCGCTGTACGTACATGTACATGCTACGTGCGCGCCTCTACTACGACACGTGCGCGCCTCTACTACGACACGTGCACACCTCTACATCGACCAGTATGTACGTACATGTTCGCGACCAGGATGACAACGCTACGTACGCTTGGACCAGGTTGGTCCGACTGTCAGGCACTTCCTTGCCTACGAAGATGTAGCTGGTGGGTCCCAGAAGTTAGGGGGGCGAATCGTTTTGTTTTTTTGCCCGAACGCACTTCCTTGTGTGCGAAGGTGTAGCTGCTGGGTCCCAGCAGTCGGGGCGCGAATCATTTTTTTCCGGACGCACTTCCATGCGTGCGAATATGTAGCTGGTGGGTCCTAGCAGTCAGGGAGGCGAATCGTTTTTTTCGGACGCACTTCCTTGCATGCGAAGATGTAGCTCGTGGGTCCCAGCAGTCAGGGGGCGAATCATTTTTTTCGCGAAATACGGTGGCCCTTCCGGTTGGTCCCTGCTGTCAGGTGGAGGAATAATTATTTTGCATGAAATAAGGAGGCACTTCCTTGCGGCTGTCGTGGACCCAGCTGTCAGCCTCTCCATGTACAGTCCACATCCGATGGAGGTCGTTCCTTGACCACATTGACCACGCCGCGCCGAGAGCACCACGGCGGTGGACGACGGCGAGGCCTAGGAACGGGACGACGCGGAGCCGGGGAAGATGCCGCAGTGGATGCACACGCTGAGAGGAGTACGAGGGTTCACTGGTTCAGCTGCGCTGCGGTCGCCATAGAATAACAGGGGGTGTGGCTGAGTGGAGGGATGGCCTGGCCAGCGGTGGGAGTAGTAGGGGGGGTGAGGCCTCCGCGACAGCACAGCCGGCCATGGGAGGCAGGAGCAGGCGGCACGACCGGCGCTGCTTTGGGCGGCTGGAGCAAGAAGACCAGAGGTTGAAGAAGCACGACGGCCGTTGGATGGACATCGTACGGTCACTGCAGCTAGAATCGTTTATATTGACTAAGTTGACAAAGCCCTTGGTACGTCAACTTAGTAGGCCCACAGGTCAGCTTCCGAAACGATGCACCCCAGATGTCATGGGGAGGAATCATTTTTTGGGCGGGTCAAGCTAGAATATCCGAGATTGTAGAAGAAGCACGACATCCATTGGATGGACATCCAACGGCCAGTGCTGCAGGAACCGTGTGTTGACTATAAGTTGACAAAGCCTTGCATATGCGTCAACTCTGTCTTTTTAGGGGACGCATCAACTTAGTAAGGCCAGAAGTGTGTGGCAGAGAACTTATAGCCCATTTGAGATTTGTAAGAATATGTAGCCCATTTTTGAATTCTAATGGAATTTACTACATCCCATTTACAGTTTGTTAAAAGTACAGCCCATTTCAACCAACCGTTAAAAACAGAATTCAATAAAATTTCCCACATTTTGACGGGATCCGAATATTTTTATCCCAAAATTTCTATTTAGATTAAATACAATTTCAATATAAATTTATATTATGTAAAAATCCAACGAAAAATTGCGCTCGCAACAATTAATGAAATTAAAATTTTCAATATCCAAAAATAATATTTTATAAAGTAATCACTATTTGGTGCATTTTTTTATAGCTACTACCCAGTTTTTATAATTACATCCCATTTATTATTTCTTAAAGCCCATTTTCTTGTTAAGCCTAATGCATCCCTCCTAGGAAAGATTTGCAGCCCAGCGGGGCGGAGAATAACAACTTGACCTTGCGTGGGTATTCCTAAAAAGAAGTATAGCTGGGCTAGCCATTTTCATCTTGAAAAAATTTAATATCTGGGCTGGATATCTGGCTTGGGCTAGACGGGCCACAGCCCACCCAGTTAATACCTGCAGCATTGTTTTCGTTGTTGTTCAGAGGAGAAAAAAATAATATCTGGGGTAAACATCGAAAAACTCTACAGTGCTCACACCTCAAAAACAAAAATACTGCTCGAGCTGCTTGGTCCCAGCCGTCGGCCGCTTCTTGTTCAATTCTCTCGTTTATTGACGACTCCCTCCTTTCCGGTTTATAATGCTCAATTCAAAAATCTCACCAATCAAGGTAGATGGTGAGTGGTGGAATACTTTTTGTAGTTTTGCAAAAGCACCTAATTAATGCTCTTGTTATCCTCAAAAAATTATGCTTATCAATGCTTTAGTTGCAATGCATGCATGCATAAAAGTACATGCATTGGTCAATTTTCTCTTAATACTTGCATGCAATGATTTAATGCACCTTGGAATCTGAACATGTGATGGAAAACAACCAAATTGAGCCTTATAAAATGGAAAAACTAAAATTTTGAGATAAGCCCTATAAACCGGAATGGAGGGAGTACATAGGTTGACAATGGTGTAGGACCGTGATGTCAGGAAACCAGGAGGAAGCAAAATAAATTATAGTTATATATATATATAAAATAAGGAGGCACTTGCGTATGTGAGGCTATGGACCTAGTGGGTCCCCATTGTCATCCTCTCCAAGTAAAGTCATCTCCTCGCCCGCGCGCGCTTTCCGCCCGAAACAGTCAGCGCTGGCCGCCCCGCTTCCCGGTACAGGCGATTGCACCGCCTTCAAACGACACAAGTGTCGTCCGTCCGTCCATCTTCCGCGCACATTAATGATACATGGTTGCCGAGGCGGCTACTCCGGCATCACACGTCCGTCCCTCCGCCCGCCCACCATTGCTATATAAACAGTTGCGCCAACCATAGCCGCAGTCATCCGCATCCGTTCCTTTTCTCCTGTCCACACCACTACTGCCCACCATGGCTTCCTCGCTCTCCAGCGCTCTTCGGTATGGGCGAACAACGGACCACAAGGAGATGGCAGCCATTGCTGCCGGCCGGCTGGCCGGCAGGCAGCCGGAGGATGACGATGTCCCAATGGAGAACATGGTAGTCGACGATCCGGCACCAACCCCCTCCTCCGTGCCATCCTCGCCGGTGCATTGCACCATGATCATCGGCGAGGCCCGTGCCCAATATATGGAAAGGGTGAGGCAGATGCGTGAGGAGCAGTTCCGGGAGGCGCAGGCCAACGCCGCCTACAACCACCATCTCCTCCAGGAGCACCTGCAGGCAGAGGAGCAGATCGCCGCGGAGCGGGCAGAGCAGGAGGCGCTGCTCGACTCGTACCGCTCCGCCCGTAAGGGCCGCCTTGAGCGCTGGCGGTACCGCATGCGGGTGGCGGAGCTTGCGGCCGCCTACAAAGAGGCTAGCAAAGAGGGCGATGAAGCGGGCGAGGTGTTGTTTGGCGAGACCGAGGATGAGGCAGAGGACAAAACCGGTTCCAACGAGTCCCCGCTCCGCTGGCGCCCCGCGGCGCGAACAATGAGGCAGAGGACACCACCTGCTCCGCCGAGGCCCCGTGGCACCAACAATGAGGCAGAGGACACTGTCGGCTCCACCGAGCCCCCACCCCGCCACCAATGAGGCAGAGGACATCGCCAGCTCAGCCGAGGCCCCACCTGGCCGACAACGTGGGGGAGGATTTCCACCGCTCCGCTGAGGCGCCGCCCACCGGCAACGAGACAGAGGACATCACCGGCTCCGCCGAGGCCCCGCCCCACTGCCAACGAGACCGCGCCACAAAGAAAACAAGGAAGAGTAGAACACGGTAGGTCGCCGCCACTCGGGTCCAAGTTAGGCCACCACTGCTACCCTCTGATTGAAGCCGAGCTAGGCGGGTTGACCATTGACGGCCGGTTAGCTTCTTGGCGGCGACGTGGAGTCGAAGAGCTACGCTGGAGAAGAACACTGCTTCTACTTAATTGCTGGTGCAGTTGGCTGACTGACACATGGACCCAACAGGCCACATCTCAGTTACGCAGCTGCACCTACAGTTAAGTCACTGAAGCTTCTGTTCGGCTCAGCGGGACACAGGTGGGTAGTTTCGGTTAATTAATTATAACTCCAGCGCACCCCTTTTTAGTTGAAGAATGTATGGAATGTAATGAAATCCGGCATGTTTATATGAAATCCGACCGTGTATGAATGAATTTATTTCGATTAGTTCGAATTCTTGTATCACTGGCATTGGATGAACATGCAAAACAATACGTACTAGCATTATTCCCACGATGATCACCTCATTTGCAGCAGTTTCACATGTACTCCCTCCGGTCCTTTCTAGTCAGCATACAAGTTTGGTCTGCAGTCAAAGTATCTATACTTTGACCAATCTTATAGAAAAAAGTATGCACTTTCACAATGTGCAAAGTAAAAAGGAACAGAAGGAGTACAAAGAGTTTGAGCAGCTTTTTAGTGTTTCTGTACATTGCAATCAAACACACAAGCCTAGCAATTCATAAAGAACATTCAAAACAATCGATGATTATGCATCTCAGCGACTAACATGTCAGAGGCAATATTTACTTCACAACTAAAGAATAAAGAAAAAATTGATCGACGTTGCTGACAGCAAAGGGCGTCCCATTCGAAAATATCAAATGCATATCTTGCTAAAATCAATGAGCAAAATTTGACAAGGTTGTCCTATTCCAAGGATTGTGGAATGGGCAGGGTTTGCCATCAGTTCGGACATTAACATGGCACCTCGTGCTAAATAAACCAGCTGTTCTTTTTGTGCAGTTCCACCAAAATCAACCAAATTCACGTGTAGCTTGTATGATTTCGCCCTTATATGTTGCAACTCCTTGAATTTATCGGCACCTCCTTTCTTGTGGTGGAAATGAATGATTCGATGTATTCATGAACATTTTGTGCAGTTCCCATTGAAATCAAGCTGAGCACCCTTGTTTGCACAAATACAAAAAAGTGATTAGTATAAAGCAAACTGTACTATGAATTGACAGTTTCAACAGGCACATACATGGTCCATGTAGAGCACACTTTTAGAAAAATGGAACTCACCAGAAAGAATCCTAGAACAACATTGTACTCGTGCATCACAACAAAAAATGGAGATTTGTCAGTCCTTCTAAGCTGAAGTTAGTTTGGTCTTGTGAGGAGTAATGTAACCATCCTTCAACTGCTCCTTCTGATGAGAAGATAGATAGGGCTTCTTCATCCTGGCATAATCGGAACTAGTCACTTCACGTACTCCATATTCTTCTTCAGAGGGAGATGATCCTGTTTTGGAAAGACAAGAGGACTACTAAATGCTAGCATCCCTGTTTGCTCGAAAAAAAGGAAAGGAAATATTTAAAACAGCACAGATGAAGCACTTCTCAAGGACAATATCACTTTTTCATGACAGTATCTAAACAGTAGCACAACACTAATAGAGATGACAAAGCTCAATCATATGGATGAAATCAGTGGGCGAGTACCAACCTTTGTCAAGAGGCTGATTGTGTAGAGCATACAGATGAAGCACTTCTCCGGAACCATCTGTTGCTATCTACGAGGGTGTCCATGCTTACTATATACTCCTTGATTAGTTTAATGTTTCCAACATCTTCTTGTGCAATTCCACTAAAAAATATGGTATCTTCAAAGAAGATCCCTGTTTGCACAAGTAGAGATAATTACATATGGCATCAAACCAGTGGCAAAACAATTGCTCGTTCCAGCCATAGCAATAAATTAAGATGCAAAACTATATCATTACTTGTGTCATCACAGTTCCAGTGCTTCATTACAGCACCGGGAGTTGATTTTTGTTTTTCTTCTGCTTGTTCTTCCCCTTCATCACTTGGTTCAATAACAGACAAGCTTCGCCTTCAATGTAAGATTTGGCATGTCAATTAGGGAACACAAGTATAGTACTGTTCTTAATTTTCTTATGAAAGTGGAAAATACAGGCCAGCAATTGTGAAATATCCTTATCTTACTTCAATGGGATATTACCGTGCACATACATATTGGAAGTCTTGTCTCCATTTGTGCAGTTCACTAAAATCAAGCAGCATTATTGTACAAGTAGCACAACATATGAAGTAGATAACCATGTTTACACAGAGGTGCAAAGGAAACAATTAGTGGTCAATAACGATGGATGACACAGAAGCCAATAAAAAGAAGCATCTACCTTATCTAAATGGGAAAGAAAGCAAGACAGTAGCATTTCTCAAATGGTGGCATTGATTAATATTAACATAGAGATTATATTAACAATAAAATTTGTTAAACATGTAATTTTCTTTTAACTGTGGCATTGCATCAATTTTCCAGCGGCATTATTAGAGGGTGTTTGTTTACGGGACATTTTGGTGTAGGGACTAAAAAAACTCCGTGTCAGTCCATTCTAAACCAAACAGGAGGGACTTTTAGGGACTAAAAGTGGGCATTTGGGACTAAAGAAAGAAGACCCCGAGGGAGTCTTTTTGGGACTTTTTCCAATAGTTGGCCCTGCCACGCATCGCACCTTGTTTCTATTAGTTCATTACTAGGGGTAACATGGTCTTTTAGCATGTCAGTTAATAACCTCTAGTCCATGTTTAGTCCTTGGAACCAAGCAGGTAGGGACTAGGGAGTTTTTAACCAAATAGGGCCTTAGATTAACAACAGCTAATGAGTTGCACGGGACAATGGACGCACCAGCACCATGTGCATCTACCGATGTACTGTGGTCATGCACAGTCTGTTGCAACAAAGAACAAACAACTAAGGAGCATAGTTGTGTTGGTCCTAGTTTTGTTATCTTTAGACACCATTCCCTATGTCAGTGCAACAAATCTAGTCCTGCTCAAACTCTATAGCCTTGTCCCTTCCTTTCCTTTTTGAACTAGTACTTTCGCCCCTTCCTTTCCTCTTTGAACCACGTCCTAGATTTATGCGATACAACTTTCCCCACTACTTTCCCCCATTCCTTTCCTCTTTGAACCACGTCCTAGATTCATGCTATACAACTTCCCCCTTCATTTCCTCTTTGAACCACGTCCTAGATTCATGCTATATTCAACTTTTCCCACTACTTTCCCCCACTCCTTTCCTCTTTGAACCACGTCCTAGATTCATGGTATACATGCAGCTAGAGCAATTCATGTGGAGTAAGTAAAATATACCTTAAGGTTCTTGGGGCATGGTTTGGTGGGCGATGGGACGGCAGCGAAGAAGAAGGGGTCGGAGGCCCTCTCGCGCCGCCGCTGGGTGGAAATAGAACAACTGCGCCGGTAGTGGATTCCCTCCCTCGCCGACGGCGACAGCGTTAAGCCTCCTTCCCTTCCCGGCGGACGGACCCTGCCAGCTCTTTGAGCAGCAGTGAGGGGAGACAAAGGCCAATGATGTCTTGTTTAGATCTGGAGAGGGAGAGAGAGTGTGAAGAGAACAACCACAAGCGCTGAGGCTCCAGCGGGAGAGGGCGAGAGAGTGTGAAGAGAGCAACTACAAGCGCTGAGGCTCCAGCGTGTATATATATACTGGAGAGAGAGAGAGAGAGAGTGAAGCATGCAAACCCTAGAAAACATTTTGACTAGTTAAAGAATCCTCCTGGCAAAAATTATGCTCAAGTGTAGTTATCGAACCCGAGACCTCAAGTTTGATGAGCGAACAGGCTAACCAGCTACACAACCCTCCCATTATGTTCAACGAGGGGAAAATAACCTTTTATACATTCCTGCATTCGTGTGACAAGCATGCCGTGTTTTTTTGTGTGTGCGGGAGTCATTGGGATTTCAGTCATAATCGTGTCATGTGGCTTTGGTGGTAAGACTATCCACAGTGGTGCAGAAATAATGCAGCCTTAGTCACCTTACCTCTCTCCAAGTAGTACATTGGGTCCCACCAGTCAGAGGGTGAAACAAACAAATTAATAAGAAAAATTAAAAGCGCCAGCAGTTATCTTCCCTCACACATCTCGCTACTGCTCGGGAACACTATACAATTGATCCCTCTGTTCGGTCACGTACTATTTTAAGTGAATCCTTATTTTAACATGCACACAAATTTTGGGCACCTGTATTCGACTTAAGTCAGTGTGCCACCGTATCTCGTATACTTACTACTCCCTCCGTCTAGGTGTAATAAGTCAGGTTAGAAGGTGCAACGGGACCAAGGTGTGTGCGTGTGCGTGTGTGTGTTTAACAGCATGTGTGTGTTAGAGAGTGTGACAGATCGACCTACTCCTATAGAGAGATGGTGTGTAGTATCCGATTTTAGCCGCGAGAGTTGGTGCATCCTCTCGTTTCCGGGCATGTCCGGTAGGGACATGCAGATAGCTGCCATCCCCGCTCCTGACCAGCCTGGCCCACCCAAAGCCTCTCCATCGCCCGCGCGCGCTTCCCGCCCGAAACGGTCAGCGCCGCTCCAAAGAATCGGTGCCGCATTCATGCCCGGGCAGAGCGGACGCGACCTCTCACTGGCGCAAGAGTGATGGTTGCTTTGTCCGTCCAACTTACTGCTAGGTCTATGTGATTTGACGGCTCATTGGTCTTTATTACTTAGGTGGTAGGACTGCTGGATGTCCCACACTTTCAGCGAAAGGAGGTACTACTACTACTAGATTACAATTTTCTCCATTCTTACAGCGGAGCAGTGCAAGAGCAGTGAAAACACGCAGGCTCAGTGATTACATGGCCCACCTCACACTATCACCGTGCGACACCTAACTCTTTACATAGTACTCCCTCCGTTCCTAAATATTACTAGATGAGTCCTCGCGCGTTGCCGCGGAACAGCGGTATATCTCTCTGTGCAAAATTACCGATTTCATAGAACTAAAAAAAACTCTATAACCGCATGAAAAATGTGGTAGCCAAACTAAATAAACTCCCATCATCATTTAGATCATCCCATGTAAGGAAAAAAGATCAGCCAAATCCTACTGCATAATGGGATTATATTTTTTTGACATGTTAATGGGACTTAAAAGCTCACTTACATGCATGCTACCGGTGCATGCTTGCATGCAGACATGTTGATGTGATTTAAAACCCACTCACATGCATGTGCCACGGTATTTCTGCATGCTTGCATGTGGCTTAGTGCAGAGCCTCTCAACATCTAGATCAGACGGCTATTATGGACTGATTTACTTCATCTAAAAGCTACATCAATTTTGATGATGTGGCTCAAGGAGCGGATAGAGAATTCCTAGTAGTGGGGGCTAGCTATTACTAGTAGATAAGTCTTTGTAGAGATTCCACTAGGTGAACTACATACGGAACAAAATTAATGAATCTACACTTAAAATGCATCTATATACACACTACTAGGAAAAGGGCTATAGATGGGATGGACACTAATGGCGCACTGTACATGTGGTGCGCCATTACTAAATACTAATGGCGCACCATGTGTTGGTGCGCCATTAGTAAAAAAAATTAATTTTTTTCAAAACTACTAATGGCGCACCGTGGGAGTGGTGCGCCATTACTAGTTGAACTAGTAATGGCGCACCATCCTACGGTGCGCCATTAGTAATTTGGCCCAAACATTCCCCGAATGCACCCCCCTCGGTGGACCGGCTTTTCAGTTTCAAAAAAAAAATAAAAGAAAATGATAGAAATGTCAAAAAATAAAAGAAAATAAGATTCCCATGTGATATGTGGTCTAGTTGTTAGCAAAATTTACAAACATAAATTTTCGACTTTTTTGCAAAATCTCTCGAGAATTTGTAAAAATGGGCATAACTTTTGCATACGAACACGGATGAAAAAGTTTTTTATATGAAAAATCATCTACTCGAAAAGTTACATCCGAATTTAGCCGGGTAATCCCGTTAAACATTTTCAAAATCCTCAAAAACCTAACAGAAAAAAGATACAGGGCTTTTAAGATCTAGAGAGGCAAAAAAATTCAAAAAAAATTTAAACTTACTAATGGCGCACCTGCCCATGATGCGCCATTAGTATCTTCCCGCCTTCAAAATTCAAAATAAATCAAAAATATAAAAAAAGTTACTAATGGCGCACCTGCCCATGGTGCGCCATTAGTATCTTCCCGCCTTCAAAATTGAAAAAAAAATAGTAATGGCGCACCTGCCCATGGTGCGCCATTACTATGCCGTATATATGGCTGGGCGTGTCCTCTCCTCCTTACCTCTTCATTCTTCTCCTCCACTCCACCTCTCCTCCACTCCTCCACTCCATCTTCCCTTCTCTCCTCCACCATACTACCCTCCTCCTCTCCGGCGACCTCCTCCTCCCTCCTCTCCTCTCCTCCCCTCCCCTCCCCTCACGGTTTCTCCTCCCTCCTCTCCGGTGAGCTCCTCCTCCGTCATCTCTGGTGAGCTCCTCCTCCCTCCTCTCCGGTGAGCTCCTCCTCCCTCCCCTCCTCCCATCCCCTCATGGTTTCTCCTTCCTCCTCTCCGATGCTCCGGTGAACTCCTCTCCGGTGACCTCCTCCTCCTCTCCTGTGATGTAGGCGAGTGCCTCTGCGGTCACATCCTCCTCCTCCTCTCCGGTGAACTCCTCTCCAGCGAACTCCTCTCCGGCAAAAGAACATGGCAAAAGAACATACAAGATCCAAAAACAGGAACAAAATTTGAAATAATATCATGCAAAAAAAACAAGCAAAAAAATGAGCAAAAAATGGGCAAAAAAACCGCGATCTAGATCCAAATTCAAAATTCAAAAATAGCAATGGCGCACGGAGGGGGTTAGACGGTGCGCCACTACTATTTTCCCGCCTTCAAAATTTAAAAATACTAATGGTGCACCATGGCCTATACTAATGGTGCACCAGTGGCCTATACTAATGGCGCATCGTGGCCTATACTAATGGCGCACCAGTGGTGCGCCATTAGTATACCAGATACTAATGGCGCACCACTGGTGCGCCATTAGTAAAAAATACTAGTGGCGTGATACTAATGGCGCACCAGTAGTGTGCCATTAGTAGGAAAAACTGGTGCGCCATTAGTAGGCCTTTTCCTAGTAGTGACATCTACAAAGGCTTATATTTAGGAACGGAGGAAGTACTAGTATAGTACTACGTACTGTAATTTATCAGCGAGATAAATTTGTACAATGCTATGAAGCTTCCAGCTCCTATTACATGTATCTTGCGTCCAAGGTTGCCCGTTGCAACATTTCATCAAATACAAAGGAGACTAACATGCATGCTATTGCATCTCAATGATTGATAGATCATAGCAAATATGTACTCCCTCCGTTCCAAAATAAGTGTCTCAACTTTGTGCAACTTTAGTACAAAGTTGTACTACTACTAAAGTTGACACTTATTTTGGAACAGAGGCAGCTAAAGAAAGAAACGATCCATGCAGTCCCTAGCCCTTCAACCATGAACCCTGACCAGGCTTCAATTTGCTGGCAACGTTCGAGCTTGCTAATAAATGAGGTTTGCAACCTTTTGACCATCGGATCATTTTGTGTAGTTTCACCAAAATCGAGATGAGCATCCCTGTGGCAAAGAAATTGAAGAAGCGTGATTAGAATAAGATTACTGGGACTAGTTGATGAGACATAAACTCATCACAAATACAGTACGTAGAAGCCAGTAGAGGTATCAGGTATGTGCGGGGCAAAGAAGTAGAGAAATATCCACAGGGAGTGATGTGGGCAGCTGGAGCAGTGGTGCAAGCCGGCTGTAAAGGGAGTTGTACCTGAGGAACGTAGCTCAACCTTGAGGAGGGCGGCGGGAGGCGGCAACTTCCCAAGTCGCGGCAGTGAGCAAGGGA